>NW_027670147.1:0-66504 GCF_964188305.1 Podarcis bocagei
TGCAAATGCTCCCCTGAAAGCTTTGGCAGTCGAAACAGAAGGCTTTCTATCACAGGACAAGAAATCAGCCCTTGAAAACTTAACCGGCGGAAAAGATTTTTTTGAAAAAATCCCTAAGCCCCGGGGTCACAATTTCATCAAAAATCTGACTTTTGGCAATTCACTCAAAAATGGTGCCAGAAGCTTGCAAATGCTCCCCTGAAAGCTTTGGCAGTCGAAACAGAAGGCTTTCTATCACAGGACAAGAAATCAGCCCTCCAAAACTTAACCGGCGGAAAAGATTCTTTTGAAAAAATCCATAAGCCCCGGGGTCACAATTTCAGCAAAAATATGACTTTTGGCAATTCACTCAAAAATGGTGCCAAACGGTTGCAAATGCTCCCCTGAAAGCTTTGGCAGTCGAAACAGAAGGCTTTCTATCACAGGACAAGAAATCAGCCCTCGAAAACTTAACCGGCGGAAAAGATTTTTTTGAAAAAATCCCTAAGCCCCGGGGTCACAATTTCTTCAAAAATCTGACTTTTGGCAATTCACTCAAAAATGGAGCCAGAAGCTTGCAAATGCTCCCCTGAAAGCTTTGGCAGTCGAAACAGAAGGCTTTCTATCACAGGACAAGAAATCAGCCCTCCAAAACTCAACCGGCGGAAAAGATTTTTTTGAAAAAATCCCTAAGCCCCGGGGTCACAATTTCATCAAAAATCTGACTTTTGGCAATTCACTCAAAAGTGGTGCCAGAAGCTTGCAAATGCTCCCCTGAAAGCTTTGGCAGTCGAAACAGAAGGCTTTCTATCACAGGACAAGAAATCAGCCCTCCAAAACTTAACCGGCGGAAAAGATTTTTTTGAAAAAATCCCTGAGCCCCGGGGTCACAATTTCAGCAAAAATCTGACTTTTGGCAATTCACTCAAAAATGGTGCCAGAAGCTTGCAAATGCTCCCCTGAAAGCTTTGGCAGTCGAAACAGAAGGCTTTCTATCACAGGACAAGAAATCAGCCCTCCAAAACTTAACCGGCGGAAAAGATTCTTTTGAAAAAATCCCTAAGCCCCGGGGTCACAATTTCAGCAAAAATCTGACTTTTGGCAATTCACTCAAAAATGGTGCCAGAAGCTTGCAAATGCTCCCCTGAAAGCTTTGGCAGTCGAAACAGAAGGCTTTCTATCACAGGACAAGAAATCAGCCCTCCAAAACTTAACCGGCGGAAAAGATTTTTTTGAAAAAATCCCTAAGCCCCGGGGTCACAATTTCATCAAAAATCTGACTTTTGGCAATTCACTCAAAAATGGTGCCAGAAGCTTGCAAATGCTCCCCTGAAAGCTTTGGCAGTCGAAACAGAAGGCTTTCTATCACAGGACAAGAAATCAGCCCTCCAAAACTTAACCGGCGGAAAAGATTTTTTTGAAAAAATCCCTAAGCCCCGGGGTCACAATTTCAGCAAAAATCTGACTTTTGGCAATTCACTCAAAAATGGTGCCAGAAGCTTGCAAATGCTCCCCTGAAAGCTTTGGCAGTCGAAACAGAAGGCTTTCTATCACAGGACAAGAAATCAGCCCTCCAAAACTCAACCGGCGGAAAAGATTTTTTTGAAAAAATCCCTAAGCCCCGGAGCCACAATTTCATCAAAAATCTGACTTTTGGCAATTCACTCAAAAGTGGTGCCAGAAGCTTGCAAATGCTCCCCTGAAAGCTTTGGCAGTCGAAACAGAAGGCTTTCTATCACAGGACAAGAAATCAGCCCTCCAAAACTCAACCGGCGGAAAAGATTTTTTTGAAAAAATCCCTAAGCCCCGGGGTCACAATTTCATCAAAAATCTGACTTTTGGCAATTCACTCAAAAGTGGTGCCAGAAGCTTGCAAATGCTCCCCTGAAAGCTTTGGCAGTCGAAACAGAAGGCTTTCTATCACAGGACAAGAAATCAGCCCTCCAAAACTTAACCGGCGGAAAAGATTCTTTTGAAAAAATCCCTAAGCCCCGGGGTCACAATTTCAGCAAAAATCTGACTTTTGGCAATTCACTCAAAAATGGTGCCAAACGGTTGCAAATGCTCCCCTGAAAGCTTTGGCAGTCGAAACAGAAGGCTTTCTATCACAGGACAAGAAATCCGCCCTCCAAAACTTAACCGGCGGAAAAGATTTTTTTGAAAAAATCCCTAAGCCCCGGGGTCACAATTTCATCAAAAATCTGACTTTTGGCAATTCACTCCAAAATGGTGCCAGAAGCTTGCAAATGCTCCCCTGAAAGCTTTGGCAGTCGAAACAGAAGGCTTTCTATCACAGGACAAGAAATCGGCCCTCCAAAACTTAACCGGCGGAAAAGATTTTTTTGAAAAAATCCCTAAGCCCCGGGGTCACAATTTCAGCAAAAATCTGACTTTTGGCAATTCACTCAAAAATGGTGCCAGAAGCTTGCAAATGCTCCCCTGAAAGCTTTGGCAGTCGAAACAGAAGGCTTTCTATCACAGGACAAGAAATCAGCCCTTGAAAACTTAACCGGCGGAAAAGATTTTTTTGAAAAAATCCCTAAGCCCCAGGGTCACAATTTCAGCAAAAATCTGACTTTTGGCAATTCACTCAAAAATGGTGCCAAACGGTTGCAAATGCTCCCCTGAAAGCTTTGGCAGTCGAAACAGAAGGCTTTCTATCACAGGACAAGAAATCAGCCCTCCAAAACTTAACCGGCGGAAAAGATTTTTTTGAAAAAATCCCTAAGCCCCGGGGTCACAATTTCATCAAAAATCTGACTTTTGGCAATTCACTCAAAAATGGTGCCAGAAGCTTGCAAATGCTCCCCTGAAAGCTTTGGCAGTCGAAACAGAAGGCTTTCTATCACAGGACAAGAAATCAGCCCTCCAAAACTTAACCGGCGGAAAAGATTCTTTTGAAAAAATCCCTAAGCCCCGGGGTCACAATTTCAGCAAAAATCTGACTTTTGGCAATTCACTCAAAAATGGTGCCAGAAGCTTGCAAATGCTCCCCTGAAAGCTTTGGCAGTCGAAACAGAAGGCTTTCTATCACAGGACAAGAAATCAGCCCTCCAAAACTTAACCGGCGGAAAAGATTTTTTTGAAAAAATCCCTAAGCCCCGGGGTCACAATTTCATCAAAAATATGACTTTTGGCAATTCACTCCAAAATGGTGCCAGAAGCTTGCAAATGCTCCCCTGAAAGCTTTGGCAGTCGAAACAGAAGGCTTTCTATCACAGGACAAGAAATCGGCCCTCCAAAACTTAACCGGCGGAAAAGATTTTTTTGAAAAAATCCCTAAGCCCCGGGGTCACAATTTCAGCAAAAATCTGACTTTTGGCAATTCACTCAAAAATGGTGCCAGAAGCTTGCAAATGCTCCCCTGAAAGCTTTGGCAGTCGAAACAGAAGGCTTTCTATCACAGGACAAGAAATCAGCCCTCCAAAACTCAACCGGCGGAAAAGATTTTTTTGAAAAAATCCCTAAGCCCCGGAGTCACAATTTCATCAAAAATCTGACTTTTGGCAATTCACTCAAAAGTGGTGCCAGAAGCTTGCAAATGCTCCCCTGAAAGCTTTGGCAGTCGAAACAGAAGGCTTTCTATCACAGGACAAGAAATCAGCCCTCCAAAACTCAACCGGCGGAAAAGATTTTTTTGAAAAAATCCCTAAGCCCCGGGGTCACAATTTCAGCAAAAATATGACTTTTGGCAATTCACTCAAAAATGGTGCCAAACGGTTGCAAATGCTCCCCTGAAAGCTTTGGCAGTCGAAACAGAAGGCTTTCTATCACAGGACAAGAAATCAGCCCTCCAAACTTAACCGGCGGAAAAGATTTTTTTGAAAAAATCCCTAAGCCCCGGGGTCACAATTTCATCAAAAATCTGACTTTTGGCAATTCACTCCAAAATGGTGCCAGAAGCTTGCAAATGCTCCCCTGAAAGCTTTGGCAGTCGAAACAGAAGGCTTTCTATCACAGGACAAGAAATCGGCCCTCCAAAACTTAACCGGCGGAAAAGATTTTTTTGAAAAAATCCCTAAGCCCCGGGGTCACAGTTTCAGCAAAAATCTGACTTTTGGCAATTCACTCAAAAATGGTGCCAGAAGCTTGCAAATGCTCCCCTGAAAGCTTTGGCAGTCGAAACAGAAGGCTTTCTATCACAGGACAAGAAATCAGCCCTTGAAAACTTAACCGGCGGAAAAGATTTTTTTGAAAAAATCCCTAAGCCCCGGGGTCACAATTTCTTCAAAAATCTGACTTTTGGCAATTCACTCAAAAATGGTGCCAGAAGCTTGCAAATGCTCCCCTGAAAGCTTTGGCAGTCGAAACAGAAGGCTTTCTATCACAGGACAAGAAATCAGCCCTCCAAAACTTAACCGGCGGAAAAGATTCTTTTGAAAAAATCCATAAGCCCCGGGGTCACAATTTCAGCAAAAATATGACTTTTGGCAATTCACTCAAAAATGGTGCAAAACGGTTGCAAATGCTCCCCTGAAAGCTTTGGCAGTCGAAACAGAAGGCTTTCTATCACAGGACAAGAAATCAGCCCTTGAAAACTTAACCGGCGGAAAAGATTTTTTTGAAAAAATCCCTAAGCCCCGGGGTCACAATTTCTTCAAAAATCTGACTTTTGGCAATTCACTCAAAAATGGTGCCAGAAGCTTGCAAATGCTCCCCTGAAAGCTTTGGCAGTCGAAACAGAAGGCTTTCTATCACAGGACAAGAAATCAGCCCTCCAAAACTTAACCGGCGGAAAAGATTCTTTTGAAAAAATCCATAAGCCCCGGGGTCACAATTTCAGCAAAAATATGACTTTTGGCAATTCACTCAAAAATGGTGCCAAACGGTTGCAAATGCTCCCCTGAAAGCTTTGGCAGTCGAAACAGAAGGCTTTCTATCACAGGACAAGAAATCAGCCCTCGAAAACTTAACCGGCGGAAAAGATTTTTTTGAAAAAATCCCTAAGCCCCGGGATCACAATTTCTTCAAATATCTGACTTTTGGCAATTCACTCAAAAATGGAGCCAGAAGCTTGCAAATGCTCCCCTGAAAGCTTTGGCAGTCGAAACAGAAGGCTTTCTATCACAGGACAAGAAATCAGCCCTCCAAAACTCAACAGGTGGAAAAGATTTTTTTGAAAAAATCCCTAAGCCCCGGGGTCACAATTTCATCAAAAATCTGACTTTTGGCAATTCACTCAAAAGTGGTGCCAGAAGCTTGCAAATGCTCCCCTGAAAGCTTTGGCAGTCGAAACAGAAGGCTTTCTATCACAGGACAAGAAATCAGCCCTCCAAAACTCAACCGGCGGAAAAGATTTTTTTGAAAAAATCCCTGAGCCCCGGGGTCACAATTTCATCAAAAATCTGACTTTTGGCAATTCACTCAAAAGTGGTGCCAGAAGCTTGCAAATGCTCCCCTGAAAGCTTTGGCAGTCGAAACAGAAGGCTTTATATCACAGGACAAGAAATCAGCCCTCCAAAACTTAACCGGCGGAAAAGATTCTTTTGAAAAAATCCCTAAGCCCCGGGGTCACAATTTCAGCAAAAATCTGACTTTTGGCAATGCACTCAAAAATGGTGCCAGAAGCTTGCAAATGCTCCCCTGAAAGCTTTGGCAGTCGAAACAGAAGGCTTTCTATCACAGGACAAGAAATCAGCCCTTGAAAACTTAACCAGCGGAAAAGATTTTTTTGAAAAAATCCCTAAGCCCCGGGGTCACAATTTCATCAAAAATCTGACTTTTGGCAATTCACTCCAAAATGGTGCCAGAAGCTTGCAAATGCTCCCCTGAAAGCTTTGGCAGTCGAAACAGAAGGCTTTCTATCACAGGACAAGAAATCGGCCCTCCAAAACTTAACCGGCGGAAAAGATTTTTTTGAAAAAATCCCTAAGCCCCGGGGTCACAATTTCAGCAAAAATCTGACTTTTGGCAATTCACTCAAAAATGGTGCCAGAAGCTTGCAAATGCTCCCCTGAAAGCTTTGGCAGTCGAAACAGAAGGCTTTCTATCACAGGACAAGAAATCAGCCCTCCAAAACTCAACCGGCGGAAAAGATTTTTTTGAAAAAATCCCTAAGCCCCGGAGCCACAATTTCATCAAAAATCTGACTTTTGGCAATTCACTCAAAAGTGGTGCCAGAAGCTTGCAAATGCTCCCCTGAAAGCTTTGGCAGTCGAAACAGAAGGCTTTCTATCACAGGACAAGAAATCAGCCCTCCAAAACTCAACCGGCGGAAAAGATTTTTTTGAAAAAATCCCTAAGCCCCGGGGTCACAATTTCATCAAAAATCTGACTTTTGGCAATTCACTCAAAAGTGGTGCCAGAAGCTTGCAAATGCTCCCCTGAAAGCTTTGGCAGTCGAAACAGAAGGCTTTCTATCACAGGACAAGAAATCAGCCCTCCAAAACTTAACCGGCGGAAAAGATTCTTTTGAAAAAATCCCTAAGCCCCGGGGTCACAATTTCAGCAAAAATCTGACTTTTGGCAATTCACTCAAAAATGGTGCCAAACGGTTGCAAATGCTCCCCTGAAAGCTTTGGCAGTCGAAACAGAAGGCTTTCTATCACAGGACAAGAAATCCGCCCTCCAAAACTTAACCGGCGGAAAAGATTTTTTTGAAAAAATCCCTAAGCCCCGGGGTCACAATTTCATCAAAAATCTGACTTTTGGCAATTCACTCCAAAATGGTGCCAGAAGCTTGCAAATGCTCCCCTGAAAGCTTTGGCAGTCGAAACAGAAGGCTTTCTATCACAGGACAAGAAATCGGCCCTCCAAAACTTAACCGGCGGAAAAGATTTTTTTGAAAAAATCCCTAAGCCCCGGGGTCACAATTTCAGCAAAAATCTGACTTTTGGCAATTCACTCAAAAATGGTGCCAGAAGCTTGCAAATGCTCCCCTGAAAGCTTTGGCAGTCGAAACAGAAGGCTTTCTATCACAGGACAAGAAATCAGCCCTTGAAAACTTAACCGGCGGAAAAGATTTTTTTGAAAAAATCCCTAAGCCCCAGGGTCACAATTTCAGCAAAAATCTGACTTTTGGCAATTCACTCAAAAATGGTGCCAAACGGTTGCAAATGCTCCCCTGAAAGCTTTGGCAGTCGAAACAGAAGGCTTTCTATCACAGGAGAAGAAATCAGCCCTCCAAAACTTAACCGGCGGAAAAGATTTTTTTGAAAAAATCCCTAAGCCCCGGGGTCACAATTTCAGCAAAAATCTGACTTTTGGCAATTCACTCCAAAATGGTGCCAGAAGCTTGCAAATGCTCCCCTGAAAGCTTTGGCAGTCGAAACAGAAGGCTTTCTATCACAGGACAAGAAATCGGCCCTCCAAAACTTAACCGGCGGAAAAGATTTTTTTGAAAAAATCCCTAAGCCCCGGGGTCACAATTTCAGCAAAAATCTGACTTTTGGCAATTTACTCCAAAATGGTGCCAGAAGCTTGCAAATGCTCCCCTGAAAGCTTTGGCAGTCGAAACAGAAGGCTTTCTATCACAGGACAAGAAATCAGCCCTTCAAAACTTAACCAGCGGAAAAGATTTTTTTGAAAAAATCCCTAAGCCCCGGGGTCACAATTTCAGCAAAAATCTGACTTTTGGCAATTCACTCAAAAATGGTGCCAGAAGCTTGCAAATGCTCCCCTGAAAGCTTTGGCAGTCGAAACAGAAGGCTTTCTATCACAGGACAAGAAATCAGCCCTTGAAAACTTGACCGGCGGAAAAGATTTTTTTGAAAAAATCCCTAAGCCCCGGGGTCACAATTTCAGCAAAAATCTGACTTTTGGCAATTCACTCAAAAATGGTGCCAAACGGTTGCAAATGCTCCCCTGAAAGCTTTGGCAGTCGAAACAGAAGGCTTTCTATCACAGGAGAAGAAATCAGCCCTCCAAAACTTAACCGGCGGAAAAGATTTTTTTGAAAAAATCCCTAAGCCCCGGGGTCACAATTTCAGCAAAAATCTGACTTTTGGCAATTCACTCAAAAATGGTGCCAGAAGCTTGCAAAAGCTCCCCTGAAAGCTTTGGCAGTCGAAACAGAAGGCTTTCTATCACAGGACAAGAAATCAGCCCTCCAAAACTTAACCGGCGGAAAAGATTCTTTTGAAAAAATCCCTAAGCCCCGGGGTCACAATTTCAGCAAAAATCTGACTTTTGGCAATGCACTCAAAAATGGTGCCAGAAGCTTGCAAATGCTCCCCTGAAAGCTTTGGCAGTCGAAACAGAAGGCTTTCTATCACAGGACAAGAAATCAGCCCTCCAAAACTTAACCGGCGGAAAAGATTTTTTTGAAAAAATCCCTAAGCCCCGGGGTCACAATTTCATCAAAAATCTGACTTTTGGCAATTCACTCAAAAATGGTGCCAGAAGCTTGCAAATGCTCCCCTGAAAGCTTTGGCAGTCGAAACAGAAGGCTTTCTATCACAGGACAAGAAATCGGCCCTCCAAAACTTAACCGGCGGAAAAGATTTTTTTGAAAAAATCCCTAAGGCCCGGGGTCACAATTTCAGCAAAAATCTGACTTTTGGCAATTCACTCAAAAATGGTGCCAGAAGCTTGCAAATGCTCCCCTGAAAGCTTTGGCAGTCGAAACAGAAGGCTTTCTATCACAGGACAAGAAATCAGCCCTCCAAAACTCAACCGGCGGAAAAGATTTTTTTGAAAAAATCCCTAAGCCCCGGAGTCACAATTTCATCAAAAATCTGACTTTTGGCAATTCACTCAAAAGTGGTGCCAGAAGCTTGCAAATGCTCCCCTGAAAGCTTTGGCAGTCGAAACAGAAGGCTTTCTATCACAGGACAAGAAATCAGCCCTCCAAAACTCAACCGGCGGAAAAGATTTTTTTGAAAAAATCCCTAAGCCCCGGGGTCACAATTTCAGCAAAAATCTGACTTTTGGCAATTCACTCAAAAATGGTGCCAGAAGCTTGCAAATGCTCCCCTGAAAGCTTTGGCAGTCGAAACAGAAGGCTTTCTATCACAGGACAAGAAATCAGCCCTTCAAAACTTAGCCAGCGGAAAAGATTTTTTTGAAAAAATCCCTAAGCCCCGGGGTCACAATTTCAGCAAAAATCTGACTTTTGGCAATTCACTCAAAAATGGTGCCAGAAGCTTGCAAATGCTCCCCTGAAAGCTTTGGCAGTCGAAACAGAAGGCTTTCTATAACAGGACAAGAAATCAGCCCTTGAAAACTTAACCGGCGGAAAAGATTTTTTTGAAAAAATCCCTAAGCCCCGGGGTCACAATTTCATCAAAAATCTGACTTTTGGCAATTCACTCAAAAATGGTGCCAGAAGCTTGCAAATGCTCCCCTGAAAGCTTTGGCAGTCGAAACAGAAGGCTTTCTATCACAGGACAAGAAATCGGCCCTCCAAAACTTAACCGGCGGAAAAGATTTTTTTGAAAAAATCCCTAAGGCCCGGGGTCACAATTTCAGCAAAAATCTGACTTTTGGCAATTCACTCAAAAATGGTGCCAGAAGCTTGCAAATGCTCCCCTGAAAGCTTTGGCAGTCGAAACAGAAGGCTTTCTATCACAGGACAAGAAATCAGCCCTCCAAAACTCAACCGGCGGAAAAGATTTTTTTGAAAAAATCCCTAAGCCCCGGAGTCACAATTTCATCAAAAATCTGACTTTTGGCAATTCACTCAAAAGTGGTGCCAGAAGCTTGCAAATGCTCCCCTGAAAGCTTTGGCAGTCGAAACAGAAGGCTTTCTATCACAGGACAAGAAATCAGCCCTCCAAAACTCAACCGGCGGAAAAGATTTTTTTGAAAAAATCCCTAAGCCCCGGGGTCACAATTTCAGCAAAAATCTGACTTTTGGCAATTCACTCAAAAATGGTGCCAGAAGCTTGCAAATGCTCCCCTGAAAGCTTTGGCAGTCGAAACAGAAGGCTTTCTATCACAGGACAAGAAATCAGCCCTTCAAAACTTAGCCAGCGGAAAAGATTTTTTTGAAAAAATCCCTAAGCCCCGGGGTCACAATTTCAGCAAAAATCTGACTTTTGGCAATTCACTCAAAAATGGTGCCAGAAGCTTGCAAATGCTCCCCTGAAAGCTTTGGCAGTCGAAACAGAAGGCTTTCTATCACAGGACAAGAAATCAGCCCTTGAAAACTTAACCGGCGGAAAAGATTTTTTTGAAAAAATCCCTAAGCCCCGGGGTCACAATTTCAGCAAAAATCTGACTTTTGGCAATTCACTCAAAAATGGAGCCAAACGGTTGCAAATGCTCCCCTGAAAGCTTTGGCAGTCGAAACAGAAGGCTTTCTATCACAGGAGAAGAAATCAGCCCTCCAAAACTTAACCGGCGGAAAAGATTTTTTTGAAAAAATCCCTAAGCCCCGGGGTCACAATTTCAGCAAAAATCTGACTTTTGGCAATTCACTCAAAAATGGTGCCAGAAGCTTGCAAAAGCTCCCCTGAAAGCTTTGGCAGTCGAAACAGAAGGCTTTCTATCACAGGACAAGAAATCAGCCCTTGAAAACTTAACCGGCGGAAAAGATTTTTTTGAAAAAATCCCTAAGCCCCGGGGTCACAATTTCAGCAAAAATCTGACTTTTGGCAATTCACTCAAAAATGGTGCCAAACGGTTGCAAATGCTCCCCTGAAAGCTTTGGCAGTCGAAACAGAAGGCTTTCTATCACAGGAGAAGAAATCAGCCCTCCAAAACTTAACCGGCGGAAAAGATTTTTTTGAAAAAATCCCTAAGCCCCGGGGTCACAATTTCAGCAAAAATCTGACTTTTGGCAATTCACTCAAAAATGGTGCCAGAAGCTTGCAAAAGCTCCCCTGAAAGCTTTGGCAGTCGAAACAGAAGGCTTTCTATCACAGGACAAGAAATCAGCCCTCCAAAACTTAACCGGCGGAAAAGATTCTTTTGAAAAAATCCCTAAGCCCCGGGGGTCACAATTTCAGCAAAAATCTGACTTTTGGCAATGCACTCAAAAATGGTGCCAGAAGCTTGCAAATGCTCCCCTGAAAGCTTTGGCAGTCGAAACAGAAGGCTTTCTATCACAGGACAAGAAATCAGCCCTCCAAAACTTAACCGGCGGAAAAGATTTTTTTGAAAAAATCCCTAAGCCCCGGGGTCACAATTTCATCAAAAATCTGACTTTTGGCAATTCACTCCAAAATGGTGCCAGAAGCTTGCAAATGCTCCCCTGAAAGCTTTGGCAGTCGAAACAGAAGGCTTTCTATCACAGGACAAGAAATCGGCCCTCCAAAACTTAACCGGCGGAAAAGATTTTTTTGAAAAAATCCCTAAGCCCCGGGGTCACAATTTCAGCAAAAATCTGACTTTTGGCAATTCACTCAAAAATGGTGCCAGAAGCTTGCAAATGCTCCCCTGAAAGCTTTGGCAGTCGAAACAGAAGGCTTTCTATCACAGGACAAGAAATCAGCCCTCCAAAACTCAACCGGCGGAAAAGATTTTTTTGAAAAAATCCCTAAGCCCCGGAGTCACAATTTCATCAAAAATCTGACTTTTGGCAATTCACTCAAAAGTGGTGCCAGAAGCTTGCAAATGCTCCCCTGAAAGCTTTGGCAGTCGAAACAGAAGGCTTTCTATCACAGGACAAGAAATCAGCCCTCCAAAACTCAACCGGCGGAAAAGATTTTTTTGAAAAAATCCCTAAGCCCCGGGGTCACAATTTCATCAAAAATCTGACTTTTGGCAATTCACTCAAAAGTGGTGCCAGAAGCTTGCAAATGCTCCCCTGAAAGCTTTGGCAGTCGAAACAGAAGGCTTTCTATCACAGGACAAGAAATCAGCCCTCCAAAACTTAACCGGCGGAAAAGATTCTTTTGAAAAAATCCCTAAGCCCCGGGGTCACAATTTCAGCAAAAATCTGACTTTTGGCAATTCACTCAAAAATGGTGCCAAACGGTTGCAAATGCTCCCCTGAAAGCTTTGGCAGTCGAAACAGAAGGCTTTCTATCACAGGACAAGAAATCAGCCCTCCAAAACTTAACCGGCGGAAAAGATTTTTTTGAAAAAATCCCTAAGCCCCGGGGTCACAATTTCATCAAAAATCTGACTTTTGGCAATTCACTCCAAAATGGTGCCAGAAGCTTGCAAATGCTCTCCTGAAAGCTTTGGCAGTCGAAACAGAAGGCTTTCTATCACAGGACAAGAAATCGGCCCTCCAAAACTTAACCGGCGGAAAAGATTTTTTTGAAAAAATCCCTAAGCCCCGGGGTCACAATTTCAGGAAAAATCTGACTTTTGGCAATTCACTCAAAAATGGTGCCAGAAGCTTGCAAATGCTCCCCTGAAAGCTTTGGCAGTCGAAACAGAAGGCTTTCTATCACAGGACAAGAAATCGGCCCTCCAAAACTTAACCGGCGGAAAAGATTTTTTTGAAAAAATCCCTAAGCCCCGGGGTCACAATTTCAGCAAAAATCTGACTTTTGGCAATTCACTCAAAAATGGTGCCAGAAGCTTGCAAATGCTCCCCTGAAAGCTTTGGCAGTCGAAACAGAAGGCTTTCTATCACAGGACAAGAAATCAGCCCTCCAAAACTCAACCGGCGGAAAAGATTTTTTTGAAAAAATCCCTAAGCCCCGGAGCCACAATTTCAGCAAAAATCTGACTTTTGGCAATTCACTCAAAAATGGTGCCAGAAGCTTGCAAATGCTCCCCTGAAAGCTTTGGCAGTCGAAACAGAAGGCTTTCTATCACAGGACAAGAAATCCGCCCTCCAAAACTTAACCGGCGGAAAAGATTTTTTTGAAAAAATCCCTAAGCCCCGGGGTCACAATTTCATCAAAAATCTGACTTTTGGCAATTCACTCCAAAATGGTGCCAGAAGCTTGCAAATGCTCCCCTGAAAGCTTTGGCAGTCGAAACAGAAGGCTTTCTATCACAGGACAAGAAATCGGCCCTCCAAAACTTAACCGGCGGAAAAGATTTTTTTGAAAAAATCCCTAAGCCCCGGGGTCACAATTTCAGCAAAAATCTGACTTTTGGCAATTCACTCAAAAATGGTGCCAGAAGCTTGCAAATGCTCCCCTGAAAGCTTTGGCAGTCGAAACAGAAGGCTTTCTATCACAGGACAAGAAATCAGCCCTCCAAAACTCAACCGGCGGAAAAGATTTTTTGAAAAAATCCCTAAGCCCCGGAGCCACAATTTCAGCAAAAATCTGACTTTTGG
Organism: Podarcis bocagei; assembly: GCF_964188305.1. NCBI lineage: Eukaryota > Metazoa > Chordata > Lepidosauria > Squamata > Lacertidae > Podarcis > Podarcis bocagei. The sequence continues at coordinate 13,106 of NW_027670147.1, forward strand.
CAATTCACTCAAAAATGGTGCCAGAAGCTTGCAAATGCTCCCCTGAAAGCTTTGGCAGTCGGAAACAGAAGGCTTTCTATCACAGGACAAGAAATCCGCCCTCCAAAACTTAACCGGCGGAAAAGATTTTTTTGAAAAAATCCCTAAGCCCCGGGGTCACAATTTCATCAAAAATCTGACTTTTGGCAATTCACTCCAAAATGGTGCCAGAAGCTTGCAAATGCTCCCCTGAAAGCTTTGGCAGTCGAAACAGAAGGCTTTCTATCACAGGACAAGAAATCGGCCCTCCAAAACTTAACCGGCGGAAAAGATTTTTTTGAAAAAATCCCTAAGCCCCGGGGTCACAATTTCAGCAAAAATCTGACTTTTGGCAATTCACTCAAAAATGGTGCCAGAAGCTTGCAAATGCTCCCCTGAAAGCTTTGGCAGTCGAAACAGAAGGCTTTCTATCACAGGACAAGAAATCAGCCCTTGAAAACTTAACCGGCGGAAAAGATTTTTTTGAAAAAATCCCTAAGCCCCGGGGTCACAATTTCAGCAAAAATCTGACTTTTGGCAATTCACTCAAAAATGGTGCCAAACGGTTGCAAATGCTCCCCTGAAAGCTTTGGCAGTCGAAACAGAAGGCTTTCTATCACAGGAGAAGAAATCAGCCCTCCAAAACTTAACCGGCGGAAAAGATTTTTTTGAAAAAATCCCTAAGCCCCGGGGTCACAATTTCAGCAAAAATCTGACTTTTGGCAATTCACTCAAAAATGGTGCCAGAAGCTTGCAAAAGCTCCCCTGAAAGCTTTGGCAGTCGAAACAGAAGGCTTTCTATCACAGGACAAGAAATCAGCCCTCCAAAACTTAACCGGCGGAAAAGATTCTTTTGAAAAAATCCCTAAGCCCCGGGGTCACAATTTCAGCAAAAATCTGACTTTTGGCAATGCACTCAAAAATGGTGCCAGAAGCTTGCAAATGCTCCCCTGAAAGCTTTGGCAGTCGAAACAGAAGGCTTTCTATCACAGGACAAGAAATCAGCCCTCCAAAACTTAACCGGCGGAAAAGATTTTTTTGAAAAAATCCCTAAGCCCCGGGGTCACAATTTCATCAAAAATCTGACTTTTGGCAATTCACTCAAAAATGGTGCCAGAAGCTTGCAAATGCTCCCCTGAAAGCTTTGGCAGTCGAAACAGAAGGCTTTCTATCACAGGACAAGAAATCGGCCCTCCAAAACTTAACCGGCGGAAAAGATTTTTTTGAAAAAATCCCTAAGCCCCGGGGTCACAATTTCAGCAAAAATCTGACTTTTGGCAATTCACTCAAAAATGGTGCCAGAAGCTTGCAAATGCTCCCCTGAAAGCTTTGGCAGTCGAAACAGAAGGCTTTCTATCACAGGACAAGAAATCAGCCCTCCAAAACTCAACCGGCGGAAAAGATTTTTTTGAAAAAATCCCTAAGCCCCGGAGTGACAATTTCATCAAAAATCGGACTTTTGGCAATTCACTCAAAAGTGGTGCCAGAAGCTTGCAAATGCTCCCCTGAAAGCTTTGGCAGTCGAAACAGAAGGCTTTCTATCACAGGACAAGAAATCAGCCCTCCAAAACTCAACCGGCGGAAAAGATTTTTTTGAAAAAATCCCTAAGCCCCGGGGTCACAATTTCAGCAAAAATCTGACTTTTGGCAATTCACTCAAAAATGGTGCCAGAAGCTTGCAAATGCTCCCCTGAAAGCTTTGGCAGTCGAAACAGAAGGCTTTCTATCACAGGACAAGAAATCAGCCCTTGAAAACTTAACCGGCGGAAAAGATTTTTTTGAAAAAATCCCTAAGCCCCGGGGTCACAATTTCAGCAAAAATCTGACTTTTGGCAATTCACTCAAAAATGGTGCCAAACGGTTGCAAATGCTCCCCTGAAAGCTTTGGCAGTCGAAACAGAAGGCTTTCTATCACAGGAGAAGAAATCAGCCCTTGAAAACTTAACCGGCGGAAAAGATTTTTTTGAAAAAATCCCTAAGCCCCGGGGTCACAATTTCAGCAAAAATCTGACTTTTGGCAATTCACTCAAAAATGGTGCCAAACGGTTGCAAATGCTCCCCTGAAAGCTTTGGCAGTCGAAACAGAAGGCTTTCTATCACAGGAGAAGAAATCAGCCCTCCAAAACTTAACCGGCGGAAAAGATTTTTTTGAAAAAATCCCTAAGCCCCGGGGTCACAATTTCAGCAAAAATCTGACTTTTGGCAATTCACTCAAAAATGGTGCCAGAAGCTTGCAAAAGCTCCCCTGAAAGCTTTGGCAGTCGAAACAGAAGGCTTTCTATCACAGGACAAGAAATCAGCCCTTGAAAACTTAACCGGCGGAAAAGATTTTTTTGAAAAAATCCCTAAGCCCCGGGGTCACAATTTCAGCAAAAATCTGACTTTTGGCAATTCACTCAAAAATGGTGCCAAACGGTTGCAAATGCTCCCCTGAAAGCTTTGGCAGTCGAAACAGAAGGCTTTCTATCACAGGAGAAGAAATCAGCCCTCCAAAACTTAACCGGCGGAAAAGATTTTTTTGAAAAAATCCCTAAGCCCCGGGGTCACAATTTCAGCAAAAATCTGACTTTTGGCAATTCACTCAAAAATGGTGCCAGAAGCTTGCAAAAGCTCCCCTGAAAGCTTTGGCAGTCGAAACAGAAGGCTTTCTATCACAGGACAAGAAATCAGCCCTCCAAAACTTAACCGGCGGAAAAGATTCTTTTGAAAAAATCCCTAAGCCCCGGGGTCACAATTTCAGCAAAAATCTGACTTTTGGCAATGCACTCAAAAATGGTGCCAGAAGCTTGCAAATGCTCCCCTGAAAGCTTTGGCAGTCGAAACAGAAGGCTTTCTATCACAGGACAAGAAATCAGCCCTCCAAAACTTAACCGGCGGAAAAGATTTTTTTGAAAAAATCCCTAAGCCCCGGGGTCACAATTTCATCAAAAATCTGACTTTTGGCAATTCACTCCAAAATGGTGCCAGAAGCTTGCAAATGCTCCCCTGAAAGCTTTGGCAGTCGAAACAGAAGGCTTTCTATCACAGGACAAGAAATCGGCCCTCCAAAACTTAACCGGCGGAAAAGATTTTTTTGAAAAAATCCCTAAGCCCCGGGGTCACAATTTCAGCAAAAATCTGACTTTTGGCAATTCACTCAAAAATGGTGCCAGAAGCTTGCAAATGCTCCCCTGAAAGCTTTGGCAGTCGAAACAGAAGGCTTTCTATCACAGGACAAGAAATCAGCCCTCCAAAACTCAACCGGCGGAAAAGATTTTTTTGAAAAAATCCCTAAGCCCCGGAGTCACAATTTCATCAAAAATCTGACTTTTGGCAATTCACTCAAAAGTGGTGCCAGAAGCTTGCAAATGCTCCCCTGAAAGCTTTGGCAGTCGAAACAGAAGGCTTTCTATCACAGGACAAGAAATCAGCCCTCCAAAACTCAACCGGCGGAAAAGATTTTTTTGAAAAAATCCCTAAGCCCCCGGGGTCACAATTTCATCAAAAATCTGACTTTTGGCAATTCACTCAAAAGTGGTGCCAGAAGCTTGCAAATGCTCCCCTGAAAGCTTTGGCAGTCGAAACAGAAGGCTTTCTATCACAGGACAAGAAATCAGCCCTCCAAAACTTAACCGGCGGAAAAGATTCTTTTGAAAAAATCCCTAAGCCCCGGGGTCACAATTTCAGCAAAAATCTGACTTTTGGCAATTCACTCAAAAATGGTGCCAAACGGTTGCAAATGCTCCCCTGAAAGCTTTGGCAGTCGAAACAGAAGGCTTTCTATCACAGGACAAGAAATCAGCCCTCCAAAACTTAACCGGCGGAAAAGATTTTTTTGAAGAAATCCCTAAGCCCCGGGGTCACAATTTCATCAAAAATCTGACTTTTGGCAATTCACTCCAAAATGGTGCCAGAAGCTTGCAAATGCTCTCCTGAAAGCTTTGGCAGTCGAAACAGAAAGCTTTCTATCACAGGACAAGAAATCGGCCCTCCAAAACTTAACCGGCGGAAAAGATTTTTTTGAAAAAATCCCTAAGCCCCGGGGTCACAATTTCAGGAAAAATCTGACTTTTGGCAATTCACTCAAAAATGGTGCCAGAAGCTTGCAAATGCTCCCCTGAAAGCTTTGGCAGTCGAAACAGAAGGCTTTCTATCACAGGACAAGAAATCAGCCCTTCAAAACTTAACCAGCGGAAAAGATTTTTTTGAAAAAATCCCTAAGGCCCGGGGTCACAATTTCAGCAAAAATCTGACTTTTGGCAATTCACTCAAAAATGGTGCCAGAAGCTTGCAAATGCTCCCCTGAAAGCTTTGGCAGTCGAAACAGAAGGCTTTCTATCACAGGACAAGAAATCGGCCCTCCAAAACTTAACCGGCGGAAAAGATTTTTTTGAAAAAATCCCTAAGCCCCGGGGTCACAATTTCAGCAAAAATCTGACTTTTGGCAATTCACTCAAAAATGGTGCCAGAAGCTTGCAAATGCTCCCCTGAAAGCTTTGGCAGTCGAAACAGAGGGCTTTCTATCACAGGACAAGAAATCAGCCCTCCAAAACTTAACCGGCGGAAAAGATTTTTTTGAAAAAATCCCTAAGCCCCGGGGTCACAATTTCATCAAAAATCTGACTTTTGGCAATTCACTCAAAAATGGTGCCAGAAGCTTGCAAATGCTCCCCTGAAAGCTTTGGCAGTCGAAACAGAAGGCTTTCTATCACAGGACAAGAAATCAGCCCTCCAAAACTTAACCGGCGGAAAAGATTTTATTGAAAATATCCCTAAGCCCCGGGGTCACAATTTCAGCAAAAATCTGACTTTTGGCAATTCACTCAAAAATGGTGCCAGAATCTTGCAAATGCTCCCCTGAAAGCTTTGGCAGTCGAAACAGAAGGCTTTCTACCACAGGACAAGAAATCAGCACTCCAAAACTTAACCGGCGGAAAAGATTCTTTTGAAAAAATCCCTGAGCCCTGGGGTCACAATTTCAGCAAAAATCTGACTTTTGGCAATTCACTCAAAAATGGTGCCAGAAGCTTGCAAATGCTCCCCTGAAAGCTTTGGCAGTCGAAACAGAAGGCTTTCTATCACAGGACAAGAAATCAGCCCTTGAAAACTTAACCGGCGGAAAAGATTTTTTTGAAAAAATCCCTAAGCCCCGGGGTCACAATTTCAGCAAAAATCTGACTTTTGGCAATTCACTCAAAAATGGTGCCAAACGGTTGCAAAAGCTCCCCTGAAAGCTTTGGCAGTCGAAACAGAAGGCTTTCTATCACAGGACAAGAAATCAGCCCTCCAAAACTTAACCGGCGGAAAAGATTCTTTTGAAAAAATCCCTAAGGCCCGGGGTCACAATTTCAGCAAAAATCTGACTTTTGGCAATTCACTCAAAAGTGGTGCCAGAAGCTTGCAAATGCTCTCCTGAAAGCTTTGGCAGTCGAAACAGAAGGCTTTCTATCACAGGACAAGAAATCAGCCCTTGAAAACTCAACCGGCGGAAAAGATTTTTTTGAAAAAATCCCTAAGCCCCGGGGTCACAATTTCATCAAAAATCTGACTTTTGGCAATTCACTCCAAAATGGTGCCAGAAGCTTGCAAATGCTCCCCTGAAAGCTTTGGCAGTCGAAACAGAAGGCTTTCTATCACAGGACAAGATATCGGCCCTCCAAAACTTAACCGGCGGAAAAGATTTTTTTGAAAAAATCCCTAAGCCCCGGGGTCACAATTTCAGCAAAAATCTGACTTTTGGCAATTCACTCAAAAATGGTGCCAGAAGCTTGCAAATGCTCCCCTGAAAGCTTTGGCAGTCGAAACAGAAGGCTTTCTATCACAGGACAAGAAATCAGCCCTTGAAAACTTAACCGGCGGAAAAGATTTTTTTGAAAAAATCCCTAAGCCCCGGGGTCACAATTTCTTCAAAAATCTGACTTTTGGCAATTCACTCAAAAATGGTGCCAGAAGCTTGCAAATGCTCCCCTGAAAGCTTTGGCAGTCGAAACAGAAGGCTTTCTATCACAGGACAAGAAATCAGCCCTTGAAAACTTAACCGGCGGAAAAGATTTTTTTGAAAAAATCCCTAAGGCCCGGGGTCACAATTTCAGCAAAAATCTGACTTTTGGCAATTCACACAAAAATGGTGCCAAACGGTTGCAAAGGCTCTCCTGAAAGCTTTGGCTGTCGAAAGAGAAGGCTTTTTATCACAGGACAAGAAATCGGCCCTCGAAAACTTAACCGGCGGAAAGGATTTTTTTGAAAATATCCCTAAGCCCCGGGGTCACAATTTCAGCAAAAATCTGACTTTTGGCAATTCACTCAAAAATGGTGCCAGAATCTTGCAAATGCTCCCCTGAAAGCTTTGGCAGTCGAAACAGAAGACTTTCTATCACAGGACAAGAAATCAGCACTCCAAAACTTAACCGGCGGAAAAGATTCTTTTGAAAAAATCCCTGAGCCCCGGGGTCACAATTTCAGCAAAAATCTGACTTTTGGCAATTCACTCAAAAATGGTGCCAGAAGCTTGCAAATGCTCCCCTGAAAGCTTTGGCAGTCGAAACAGAAGGCTTTCTATCACAGGACAAGAAATCAGCCCTTGAAAACTTAACCGGCGGAAAAGATTTTTTTGAAAAAATCCCTAAGCCCCGGGGTCACAATTTCAGCAAAAATCTGACTTTTGGCAATTCACTCAAAAATGGTGCCAAACGGTTGCAAATGCTCCCCTGAAAGCTTTGGCAGTCGAAACAGAAGGCTTTCTATCACAGGAGAAGAAATCAGCCCTCCAAAACTTAACCGGCGGAAAAGATTCTTTTGAAAAAATCCCTAAGGCCCGGGGTCACAATTTCAGCAAAAATCTGACTTTTGGCAATTCACTCAAAAGTGGTGCCAGAAGCTTGCAAATGCTCTCCTGAAAGCTTTGGCAGTCGAAACAGAAGGCTTTCTATCACAGGACAAGAAATCAGCCCTTGAAAACTCAACCGGCGGAAAAGATTTTTTTGAAAAAATCCCTAAGCCCCGGGGTCACAATTTCATCAAAAATCTGACTTTTGGCAATTCACTCCAAAATGGTGCCAGAAGCTTGCAAATGCTCCCCTGAAAGCTTTGGCAGTCGAAACAGAAGGCTTTCTATCACAGGACAAGATATCGGCCCTCCAAAACTTAACCGGCGGAAAAGATTTTTTTGAAAAAATCCCTAAGCCCCGGGGTCACAATTTCTTCAAAAATCTGACTTTTGGCAATTCACTCAAAAATGGTGCCAGAAGCTTGCAAATGCTCCCCTGAAAGCTTTGGCAGTCGAAACAGAAGGCTTTCTATCACAGGACAAGAAATCAGCCCTTGAAAACTTAACCGGCGGAAAAGATTTTTTTGAAAAAATCCCTAAGGCCCGGGGTCACAATTTCAGCAAAAATCTGACTTTTGGCAATTCACACAAAAATGGTGCCAAACGGTTGCAAAGGCTCTCCTGAAAGCTTTGGCTGTCGAAAGAGAAGGCTTTTTATCACAGGACAAGAAATCGGCCCTCGAAAACTTAACCGGCGGAAAGGATTTTTTTGAAAAAATCCCTAAGCCCCGGGGTCACAATTTCAGCAAAAATCTGACTTTTGGCAATGCACTCAAAAATGGTGCCAGAATCTTGCAAATGCTCCCCTGAAAGCTTTGGCAGTCGAAACAGAAGACTTTCTATCACAGGACAAGAAATCAGCACTCCAAAACTTAACCGGCGGAAAAGATTCTTTTGAAAAAATCCCTGAGCCCCGGGGTCACAATTTCAGCAAAAATCTGACTTTTGGCAATTCACTCAAAAATGGTGCCAGAAGCTTGCAAATGCTCCCCTGAAAGCTTTGGCAGTCGAAACAGAAGGCTTTCTATCACAGGACAAGAAATCAGCCCTTGAAAACTTAACCGGCGGAAAAGATTTTTTTGAAAAAATCCCTAAGCCCCGGGGTCACAATTTCAGCAAAAATCTGACTTTTGGCAATTCACTCAAAAATGGTGCCAAACGGTTGCAAATGCTCCCCTGAAAGCTTTGGCAGTCGAAACAGAAGGCTTTCTATCACAGGAGAAGAAATCAGCCCTCCAAAACTTAACCGGCGGAAAAGATTCTTTTGAAAAAATCCCTAAGGCCCGGGGTCACAATTTCAGCAAAAATCTGACTTTTGGCAATTCACTCAAAAGTGGTGCCAGAAGCTTGCAAATGCTCTCCTGAAAGCTTTGGCAGTCGAAACAGAAGGCTTTCTATCACAGGACAAGAAATCAGCCCTTGAAAACTCAACCGGCGGAAAAGATTTTTTTGAAAAAATCCCTAAGCCCCGGGGTCACAATTTCATCAAAAATCTGACTTTTGGCAATTCACTCCAAAATGGTGCCAGAAGCTTGCAAATGCTCCCCTGAAAGCTTTGGCAGTCGAAACAGAAGGCTTTCTATCACAGGACAAGATATCGGCCCTCCAAAACTTAACCGGCGGAAAAGATTTTTTTGAAAAAATCCCTAAGCCCCGGGGTCACAATTTCTTCAAAAATCTGACTTTTGGCAATTCACTCAAAAATGGTGCCAGAAGCTTGCAAATGCTCCCCTGAAAGCTTTGGCAGTCGAAACAGAAGGCTTTCTATCACAGGACAAGAAATCAGCCCTTGAAAACTTAACCGGCGGAAAAGATTTTTTTGAAAAAATCCCTAAGGCCCGGGGTCACAATTTCAGCAAAAATCTGACTTTTGGCAATTCACACAAAAATGGTGCCAAACGGTTGCAAAGGCTCTCCTGAAAGCTTTGGCTGTCGAAAGAGAAGGCTTTTTATCACAGGACAAGAAATCGGCCCTCGAAAACTTAACCGGCGGAAAGGATTTTTTTGAAAAAATCCCTAAGCCCCGGGGTCACAATTTCAGCAAAAATCTGACTTTTGGCAATGCACTCAAAAATGGTGCCAGAAGCTTGCAAATGCTCCCCTGAAAGCTTTGGCAGTCGAAACAGAAGGCTTTCTATCACAGGAGAAGAAATCAGCCCTCCAAAACTTAACCGGCGGAAAAGATTTTTTTGAAAAAATCCCTAAGCCCCGGGGTCACAATTTCAGCAAAAATCTGACTTTTGGCAATTCACTCAAAAATGGTGCCAGAAGCTTGCAAATGCTCCCCTGAAAGCTTTGGCAGTCGAAACATAAGGCTTTCTATCACACGACAAGAAATCAGCCCTCCAAAACTTAACCGGCAGAAAAGATTGTTTTGAAAAAATCCCTAAGCCCCGGGGTCACAATTTCATCAAAAATCTGACTTTTGGCAATTCACTCAAAAATGGTGCCAGAAGCTTGCAAATGCTCCCCTGAAAGCTTTGGCAGTCGAAACAGAATTCTTTCTATTACAGGACAAGAAATCAGCCCTCCAAAACTTAACCGGCGGAAAAGATTTTTTTGAAAAAATCCCTAAGCCCCGGGGTCACAATTTCAGCAAAAATCTGACTTTTGGCAATTCACTCAAAAATGGTGCCAGCAGCTTGCAAATGATCCCCTGAAAGCTTTGGGAGTCGAAACAGAAGGCTTTCTATCACAGGACAAGAAATCAGCCCTCCAAAACTTAACCGGCGGAAAAGATTTTTTTGAAAAAATCCTTAAGCCCCGGGGTCACAATTTCAGCAAAAATCTGACTTTTGGCAATTCACTCAAAACTGGTGCCAGAAGCTTGCAAATGCTCCCCTGAAAGCTTTGGCAGTCGAAACAGAAGGCTTTCTATCACAAGACAAGAAATAAGCCCTCCAAAACTTAACTGGCGGAAAAGATTTTTTTGAAAAAATCCCTTAGCAAAATTTCATCAAAAATCTGACTTTTGGCAATTCACTCAAAAATGGTGCCAGAAGCTTGCAAATGCTCCCCTGAAAGCTTTGGCAGGCGAAAGAGAAGGCTTTCTATCACAGGACAAGAAATCAGCCCTCCAAAACTTAACCGGCGGAAAAGATTTTTTTGAAAAAAATCCCTAAGCCCCGGGGTCACAATTTCATCGAAAATCTGACTTTTGGCAATTCACTCAAAAATGGTGCCAAACGGTTGCAAATGCTCCCCTGAAAGCTTTGGCAGTCGAAACAGAAGGCTTTCCATCACAGGACAAGAAATCAGCCCTCCAAAACTTAACCGGCGGAAAAGATTTTTTTGAAAAAATCCCTAAGCTCCGGGGTCACAATTTCATCAAAAATCTGACTTTTGGCAATTCACTCAAAAGTGGTGCCAGAAGCTTGCAAATGCTCCCCTGAAAGCTTTGGCAGTCGAAACAGAAGGCTTTCTATCACAGGACAAGAAATCAGCCCTCCAAAACTTAACCGGCGGAAAAGATTTTTTTGAAAAAATCCCTAAGCCCCGGGGGTCACAATTTCAGCAAAAATCTGACTTTTGGCAATTCACTCAAAAATGGTGCCAGAAGCTTGCAAATGCTCCCCTGAAAGCTTTGGCAGTCGAAACAGAAGGCTTTCTAACACAGGACAAGAAATCAGCCCTCGAAAACTTAACCGGCGGAAAAGATTTTTTTGAAAAAATCCCTAAGCCCCAGGGTCACAATTTCATCAAAAATCTGACTTTTGGCAATTCACTCAAAAATGGTGCCAAACGGTTGCAAATGCTCTCCTGAAAGCTTTGGCAGTCGAAAGAGAAGGCTTTTTATCACAGGACAAGAAATCAGCCCTCAAAAACTCAACCGGCGGAAAAGATTTTTTTGAAAAAATCCCTAAGCCCCGGGGTCACAATTTCAGCAAAAATCTGACTTTTGGCAATTCACTCAAAAATGGTGCCAAACGGTTGCAAATGCTCCCCTGAAAGCTTTGGCAGTCGAAACAGAAGGCTTTCTATCACAGGACAAGAAATCAGCCCTCCAAAACTTAACCGGCGGAAAAGATTTTTTTGGAAAAATCCCTAAGCTTCTGGTCACAATTTCAGCAAACATCTGACTTTTGTCAATTCACTCAAAAATGGTGCCAGAAGCTTGCAAATGCTCTCCTGAAAGCTTTGGCAGTCGAAACAGAAGGCTTTCTAACACAGGACAAGAAATCAGCCCTCGAAAACTTAACCGGCGGAAAAGATTTTTTTGAAAAAATCCCTAAGCCCCGGGGTCACAATTTCATCAAAAATCTGACTTTCAGCAATTCACTCAAAAATGGTGCCAGAAGCTTGCAAATGCTCCCCTGAAAGCTTTGGCAGTCGAAACAGAAGGCTTTCTATCACAGGACAAGAAATCAGCCCTCAAAAACTTAACCTGCGGAAAAGATTTTTTTGAAAAAATCCCTAAGCCCCGGGGTCACAATTTCAGCAAAAATCTGACTTTTGGCAATTCACTCAAAAATGGTGCCAAACGGTTGCAAATGCTCCCCTGAAAGCTTTGGCAGTCGAAACAGAAGGCTTTCTATCACAGGACAAGAAATCAGCCCTCCAAAACTTAACCGGCGGAAAAGATTTTTTTGAAAAAAATCCCTAAGCCCCGGGGTCACAATTTCAGCAAAAATATGACTTTTAGCAATTCACTCAAAAATGGTGCCAGAAGCTTGCAAATGCTCTCCTGAAAGCTTTGGCAGTCGAAAGAGAAGGCTTTTTATCACAGGATAAGAAATCAGCCCTCAAAAACTTAACCGGCGGAAAAGATTTTTTTGAAAAAATCCCTAAACCCCGGGGTCACAATTTCATCAAAAATCTGACTTTTGGCAATTCACACAAAAATGGAGCCAAATGGTTGCAAATGCCCTCCTGAAAGCTTCGGCTGTCGAAAGAGAAGGCTTTTTATCAAAGGACAAGAAATCAGCCCTCGAAAACTTAATCGGCGGAAAAGATTTTTTTCAAAAAATCCCTAAGCCCCGGGGTCACAATTTCAGCAAAAATCTGACTTTTAGCAATTCACTCAAAAATGGTGCCAGAAGCTTGCAAATGCTCTCCTGAAAGCTTTGGCAGTCGAAACAGAAGGCTTTCTAACACAGGACAAGAAATCAGCCCTCGAAAACTTAACCGGCGGAAAAGATTTTTTTGAAAAAATCCCTAAGCCCCGGGGTCACAATTTCATCAAAAATCTGACTTTCAGCAATTCACTCAAAAATGGTGCCAGAAGCTTGCAAATGCTCCCCTGAAAGCTTTGGCAGTCGAAGCAGAAGGCTTTCTATCACAGGACAAGAAATCAGCCCTCGAAAACTTAACCGGCGGAAAAGATTTTTTTGAAAAAATCCCTAAGCCCCGGGGTCACAATTTCAGAAAAAATCTGACTTTTGGCAATTCACACAAAAATGGTGCCAGAAGCTTGCAAATGCTCCCCTGAAAGCTTTGGCAGTCGAAACAGAAGGCTTTCTATCACAGGACAAGAAATCAGCCCTCCAAAACTTAACCGGCGGAAAAGATTTTTTTGAAAAAATCCCTAAGCCCCGGGGTCACAATTTCATCAAAAATCTGACTTTCGGCAATTCACTCAAAAATGGTGCCAGAAGCTTGCAAATGCTCCCCTGAAAGCTTTGGCAGTCGAAACAGAAGGCTTTTTATCACAGGACAAGAAATCAGCCCTCCATAACTTAACCGGCGGAAAAGATTTTTTTGAAAAAATCCCTAAGCCCCAGGGTCACAATTTCATCAAAAATCTGACTTTTGGCAATTCACTCAAAAATGGTGCCAGAAGCTTGCAAATGCTCCCCTGAAAGCTTTGGCAGTCGAAACAGAAGGCTTTCTATCACACGACAAGAAATCAGCCCTCGAAAACTTAACCGGCGGAAAAGATTTTTTTGAAAAAATCCCTAAGCCCCGGGGTCACAATTTCAGCAAAAAACTGACTTTTGGCAATTCACTCAAAAATGGTGCCAGAAGCTCGCAAATGCTCCCATGAAAGCTTTGGCAGTCGAAACAGAAGGCTTTCTATCACAGGACAAGAAATCAGCCCTCGAATAGTTAACCAGCGGAAAAGATTTTTTTGAAAAAATCCCTAAGCCCCGGGGTCACAATTTCAGCAAAAATCTGACTTTTGGCAATTCACTCAAAAAATGGTGCCAGAAGCTTGCAAATGCTCTCCTGAAAGCTTTGGCAGTCGAAACAGAAGGCTTTTTATAACAGGACAAGAAATCAGCCCTCCAAAACTTAACCGGCGGAAAAGATTTTTTTGAAAAAATCCCTAAGCCCCGGGGTCACAATTTCAGCAAAAATCTGACTTTTGGCAATTCACACAAAAATGGTGCCAAATGGTTGTAAATGCCCTCCTGAAAGCTTCGGCTGTCGAAAGAGAAGGCTTTTTATCACAGGACAAGAAATCAGCCCTCGAAAACTTAACCGGCGGAAAAGATTTTTTTCAAAAAATCCCTAAGCCCCGGGGTCACAATTTCAGCAAAAATCTGACTTTTGGCAATTCACTCAAAAATGGTGCCAGAAGCTTGCAAATGCTCTCCTGAAAGCTTTGGCAGTCGAAACAGAAGGCTTTTTATCACAGGACAAGAAATCAGCCCTCCAAAACTTAACCGGCGGAAAAGATTTTTTTGAAAAAATCCCTAAGCCCCGGGGTCACAATTTCAGCAAAAATCTAACTTTTGGCAATTCACTCAAAAATGGTGCCAGAAGCTTGCAAATGCTCCCCTGAAAGCTTTGGCAGTCGAAAGAGAAGGCTTTTTATCACAGGACAAGAAATCAGCCCTCCAAAACTTAACTGGCGGAAAGGATTTTTTTGAAAAAATCCCTAAGCCCCGGGGTCACAATTTCAGCAAAAATCTGACTTTTGGCAATTCACTCAAAAATGGTGCCAAACGGTTGCAAATGCTCCCATGAAAGCTTTGGCAGTCGAAACAGAACGCTTTCTATCACAGGACAAGAAATCAGCCCTCGAATAGTTAACCAGCGGAAAAGATTTTTTTGAAAAAATCCCTAAGCCCCGGGGTCACAATTTCAGCAAAAATCTGACTTTTGGCAATTCACTCAAAAATGGTGCCAGAAGCTTGCAAATGCTCTCCTGAAAGCTTTGGCAGTCGAAACAGAAGGCCTTTTATAACAGGACAAGAAATCAGCCCTCCAAAACTTAACCGGCGGAAAAGATTTTTTTGAAAAAATCCCTAAGCCCCGGGGTCACAATTTCAGCAAAAATCTGACTTTTGGCAATTCACACAAAAATGGTGCCAAATGGTTGTAAATGCCCTCCTGAAAGCTTCGGCTGTCGAAAGAGAAGGCTTTTTATCACAGGACAAGAAATCAGCCCTCGAAAACTTAACCGGCGGAAAAGATTTTTTTCAAAAAATCCCTAAGCCCCGGGGTCACAATTTCATCAAAAATCTGACTTTCAGCAATTCACTCAAAAATGGTGCCAGAAGCTTGCAAATGCTCCCCTGAAAGCTTTGGCAGTCGAAGCAGAAGGCTTTCTATCACAGGACAAGAAATCAGCCCTCGAAAACTTAACCGGCGGAAAAGATTTTTTTGAAAAAATCCCTAAGCCCCGGGGTCACAATTTCAGAAAAAATCTGACTTTTGGCAATTCACACAAAAATGGTGCCAGAAGCTTGCAAATGCTCCCCTGAAAGCTTTGGCAGTCGAAACAGAAGGCTTTCTATCACAGGACAAGAAATCAGCCCTCCAAAACTTAACCGGCGGAAAAGATTTTTTTGAAAAAATCCCTAAGCCCCGGGGTCACAATTTCATCAAAAATCTGACTTTCGGCAATTCACTCAAAAATGGTGCCAGAAGCTTGCAAATGCTCCCCTGAAAGCTTTGGCAGTCGAAACAGAAGGCTTTTTATCACAGGACAAGAAATCAGCCCTCCATAACTTAACCGGCGGAAAAGATTTTTTTGAAAAAATCCCTAAGCCCCAGGGTCACAATTTCATCAAAAATCTGACTTTTGGCAATTCACTCAAAAATGGTGCCAGAAGCTTGCAAATGCTCCCCTGAAAGCTTTGGCAGTCGAAACAGAAGGCTTTCTATCACACGACAAGAAATCAGCCCTCGAAAACTTAACCGGCGGAAAAGATTTTTTTGAAAAAATCCCTAAGCCCCGGGGTCACAATTTCAGCAAAAAACTGACTTTTGGCAATTCACTCAAAAATGGTGCCAGAAGCTCGCAAATGCTCCCATGAAAGCTTTGGCAGTCGAAACAGAAGGCTTTCTATCACAGGACAAGAAATCAGCCCTCGAATAGTTAACCAGCGGAAAAGATTTTTTTGAAAAAATCCCTAAGCCCCGGGGTCACAATTTCAGCAAAAATCTGACTTTTGGCAATTCACTCAAAAATGGTGCCAGAAGCTTGCAAATGCTCTCCTGAAAGCTTTGGCAGTCGAAACAGAAGGCTTTTTATAACAGGACAAGAAATCAGCCCTCCAAAACTTAACCGGCGGAAAAGATTTTTTTGAAAAAATCCCTAAGCCCCGGGGTCACAATTTCAGCAAAAATCTGACTTTTGGCAATTCACACAAAAATGGTGCCAAATGGTTGTAAATGCCCTCCTGAAAGCTTCGGCTGTCGAAAGAGAAGGCTTTTTATCACAGGACAAGAAATCAGCCCTCGAAAACTTAACCGGCGGAAAAGATTTTTTTCAAAAAATCCCTAAGCCCCGGGGTCACAATTTCAGCAAAAATCTGACTTTTGGCAATTCACTCAAAAATGGTGCCAGAAGCTTGCAAATGCTCTCCTGAAAGCTTTGGCAGTCGAAACAGAAGGCTTTTTATCACAGGACAAGAAATCAGCCCTCCAAAACTTAACCGGCGGAAAAGATTTTTTTGAAAAAATCCCTAAGCCCCGGGGTCACAATTTCAGCAAAAATCTAACTTTTGGCAATTCACTCAAAAATGGTGCCAGAAGCTTGCAAATGCTCCCCTGAAAGCTTTGGCAGTCGAAAGAGAAGGCTTTTTATCACAGGACAAGAAATCAGCCCTCCAAAACTTAACTGGCGGAAAGGATTTTTTTGAAAAAATCCCTAAGCCCCGGGGTCACAATTTCAGCAAAAATCTGACTTTTGGCAATTCACTCAAAAATGGTGCCAAACGGTTGCAAATGCTCCCATGAAAGCTTTGGCAGTCGAAACAGAACGCTTTCTATCACAGGACAAGAAATCAGCCCTCGAATAGTTAACCAGCGGAAAAGATTTTTTTGAAAAAATCCCTAAGCCCCGGGGTCACAATTTCAGCAAAAATCTGACTTTTGGCAATTCACTCAAAAATGGTGCCAGAAGCTTGCAAATGCTCTCCTGAAAGCTTTGGCAGTCGAAACAGAAGGCTTTTTATAACAGGACAAGAAATCAGCCCTCCAAAACTTAACCGGCGGAAAAGATTTTTTTGAAAAAATCCCTAAGCCCCGGGGTCACAATTTCAGCAAAAATCTGACTTTTGGCAATTCACACAAAAATGGTGCCAAATGGTTGTAAATGCCCTCCTGAAAGCTTCGGCTGTCGAAAGAGAAGGCTTTTTATCACAGGACAAGAAATCAGCCCTCGAAAACTTAACCGGCGGAAAAGATTTTTTTCAAAAAATCCCTAAGCCCCGGGGTCACAATTTCAGCAAAAATCTGACTTTTGGCAATTCACTCAAAAATGGTGCCAGAAGCTTGCAAATGCTCTCCTGAAAGCTTTGGCAGTCGAAACAGAAGGCTTTTTATCACAGGACAAGAAATCAGCCCTCCAAAACTTAACCGGCGGAAAAGATTTTTTTGAAAAAATCCCTAAGCCCCGGGGTCACAATTTCAGCAAAAATCTAACTTTTGGCAATTCACTCAAAAATGGTGCCAGAAGCTTGCAAATGCTCCCCTGAAAGCTTTGGCAGTCGAAAGAGAAGGCTTTTTATCACAGGACAAGAAATCAGCCCTCCAAAACTTAACTGGCGGAAAGGATTTTTTTGAAAAAATCCCTAAGCCCCGGGGTCACAATTTCAGCAAAAATCTGACTTTTGGCAATTCACTCAAAAATGGTGCCAAACGGTTGCAAATGCTCCCATGAAAGCTTTGGCAGTCGAAACAGAACGCTTTCTATCACAGGACAAGAAATCAGCCCTCGAATAGTTAACCAGCGGAAAAGATTTTTTTGAAAAAATCCCTAAGCCCCGGGGTCACAATTTCAGCAAAAATCTGACTTTTGGCAATTCACTCAAAAATGGTGCCAGAAGCTTGCAAATGCTCTCCTGAAAGCTTTGGCAGTCAAAACAGAAGGCTTTTTATCACAGGACAAGAAATCAGCCCTCGAATAGTTAACCAGCGGAAAATATTTTTTTGAAAAAATCCCTAAGCCCCGGGGTCACAATTTCAGCAAAAATCTGACTTTTGGCAATTCACTCAAAAATGGTGCCAGAAGCTTGCAAATGCTCTCCTGAAAGCTTTGGCAGTCGAAAGAGAAGGCTTTTTATTACAGGACAAGAAATCAGCCCTCCAAAACTTAACCGGCGGAAAAGATTTTTTTGAAAAAAATCCCTAAGCCCCGGGGTCACAGTTTCATCAAAAATCTGACTTTTGGCAATTCACTCAAAAATGGTGCCAAACGGTTGCAAATGCTCTCCGCAAAGCTTTGGCAGTCGAAAGAGAAGGCTTTTTATCACAGGACAAGAAATCAGCCGTCGAAAACTTAACCGGCGGAAAAGATTTTTTTGAAAAAATCCCTAAGCCCCGGGGTCACAATTTCATCAAAAATCTGACTTTTGGCAATTCACTCAAAAATGGTGCCAGAAGCTTGCAAATGCTCTCCGCAAAGCTTTGGCAGTCGAAAGAGAAGGCTTTTTATCACAGGACAAGAAATCAGCCGTTGAAAACTTAACCGGCGGAAAAGATTTTTTTGAAAAAATCCCTAAGCCCCGGGGTCACAATTTCATCAAAAATCTGACTTTTGGCAATTCACTCAAAAATGGTGCCAGAAGCTTGCAAATGCTTCCCTGAAAGCTTTGGCAGTCGAAACAGAAGGCTTTTTATCACAGGACAAGAAATCAGCCCTCCAAAACTTAACCGGCGGAAAAGATTTTTTTGAAAAAAATCCCTAAGCCCCGGGGTCACAATTTCAGCAAAAATCTGACTTTTGGCAATTCACTCAAAAATGGTGCCAGAAGCTTGCAAATGCTCTCCTGAAAGCTTTGGCAGTCGAAACAGAAGGCTTTTTATCACAGGACAAGAAATCAGCCCTCCAAAACTTAACCGGCGGAAAAGATTTTTTTGAAAAAATCCCTAAGCCCCGGGGTCACAATTTCAGGAAAAATCTGACTTTTGGCAATTCACTCAAAAATGGTGCCAGAAGCTTGCAAATGCTCCCCTGAAAGCTTTGGCAGTCGAAACAGAACGCTTTCTATCACAGGACAAGAAATCAGCCCTCGAAAACTTAACCGGCGGAAAAGATTTTTTTGAAAAAATCCCTAAGCCCTGGGTTCACAATTTCATCAAAAATCTGACTTTTGGCAATTCACTCAAAAATGGTGCCAGAAGCTTGCAAATGCTCTCCTGAAAGCTTTGGCAGTCGAAACAGAAGGCTTTTTATCACAGGACAAGAAATCAGCCCTCCAAAACTTAACCGGCGGAAAAGATTTTTTTGAAAAAAATCCCTAAGCCCCGGGGTCACAATTTCAGCAAAAATCTGACTTTTGGCAATTCACTCAAAAATGGTGCCAGAAGCTTGCAAATGCTCTCCTGAAAGCTTTGGCAGTCGAAACAGAAGGCTTTCTATCACAGGACAAGAAATCAGCCCTCGAATAGTTAACCAGCGGAAAATATTTTTTTGAAAAAATCCCTAAGCCCCGGGGTCACAATTTCAGCAAAAATCTGACTTTTGGCAATTCACTCAAAAATGGTGCCAGAAGCTTGCAAATGCTCTCCGCAAAGCTTTGGCAGTCGAAAGAGAAGGCTTTTTATCACAGGACAAGAAATCAGCCGTCGAAAACTTAACCGGCGGAAAAGATTTTTTTGAAAAAATCCCTAAGCCCCGGGGTCACAATTGCATCAAAAATCTGACTTTTGGCAATTCACTCAAAAATGGTGCCAGAAGCTTGCAAATGCTCTCCGCAAAGCTTTGGCAGTCGAAAGAGAAGGCTTTTTATCACAGGACAAGAAATCAGCCGTCGAAAACTTAACCGGCGGAAAAGATTTTTTTGAAAAAAGCCCTAAGCCCCAAGGTCACAGTTTCATCAAAAATCTGACTTTTGGCAATTCACTCAAAAATGGTGCCAGAAGCTTGCAAATGCTCTCCTGAAAGCTTTGGCAGTCGAAACAGAAGGTTTTTTATCACAGGACAAGAAATCAGCCCTCCAAAACTTAACCGGCGGAAAAGATTTTTTTGAAAAAAATCCCTAAGCCCCGGGGTCACAATTTCAGCAAAAATCTGACTTTTGGCAATTCACTCAAAAATGGTGTCAGAAGCTTGCAAATGCTCTCCTGAAAGCTTTGGCAGTCGAAACAGAAGGCTTTTTATCACAGGACAAGAAATCAGCCCTCGAATAGTTAACCAGCGGAAAAGATTTTTTTGAAAAAATCCCTAAGCCCCGGGGTCACAATTTCAGCAAAAATCTGACTTTTGGCAATTCACTCAAACATGGTGCCAGAAGCTTGCAAATGCTCTCCTGAAAGCTTTGGCAGTCGAAACAGGAGACTTTTTATCACAGGACAAGAAATCAGCCCTCCAAAACTTAACCGGCGGAAAAGATTTTTTTGAAAAAAATCCCTAAGCCCCGGGGTCACAATTTCATCAAAAATCTGACTTTTGGCAATTCACTCATTTAAAATTGGGCCAGAAGCTTGCAAATCCTCTCCTGAAAGCTTTGGCAGTCGAAACAGAAGGCTTTTTATCACAGGACAAGAAATCAGCCCTCCAAAACTTAACCGGCGGAAAAGATTTTTTTGAAAAAAATCCCTAAGCCCCGGGGTCACAATTTCAGCAAAAATCTGACTTTTGGCAATTCACTCAAAAATGGTGCGAGAAGCTTGCAAATGCTCTCCTGAAAGCTTTGGCAGTCGAAACAGAAGGCTTTTTATCACAGGACAAGAAATCAGCCCTCGAAAACTTAACCGGCGGAAAAGATTTTTTTGAAAAAAATCCCTAAGCCCCGGGGTCACAATTTCATCAAAAATCTGACTTTTGGCAATTCACTCAAAAATGGTGCCAGAAGCTTGCAAATGCTCTCCTGAAAGCTTTAGCAGTCGAAACAGAAGGCTTTCTACCACAGGACAAGAAATCAGCCGTCGAAAACTTAACCGGCGGAAAAGATTTTTTTGAAAAAATCCCTAAGCCCCATGGTCACAATTTCATCAAAAATCTGACTTTTGGCAATTCACTCAAAAATGGTGCCAGAAGCTTGCAAATGCTCTCCTGAAAGCTTTGGCAGTCGAAACAGAAGGCTTTTTATCACAGGACAAGAAATCAGCCCTCCAAAACTTAACCGGCGGAAAAGATTTTTTTGAAAAAAATCCCTAAGCCCCGGGGTCACAATTTCAGCAAAAATCTGACTTTTGGCAATTCATTCAAAAATGGTGCCAGAAGCTTGCAAATGCTCTCCTGAAAGCTTTGGCAGTCGAAACAGAAGGCTTTTTATCACAGGACAAGAAATCAGCCCTCCAAAACTTAACCGGCGGAAAAGATTTTTTTGAAAAAAATCCCTAAGCCCCGGGGTCACAATTTCATCAAAAATCTGACTTTTGGCAATTCACTCAAAAATGGTGCCAAACGGTTGCAAATGCTCTCCGCAAAGCTTTGGCAGTCGAAAGAGAAGGCTTTTTATCACAGGACAAGAAATCAGCCGTCGAAAACTTAACCGGCGGAAAAGATTTTTTTGAAAAAAAATCCCTAAGCCCCGGGGTCACAATTTCAGCAAAAATCTGACTTTTGGCAATTCACTCAAAAATGGTGCCAGAAGCTTGCAAATGCTCTCCTGAAAGCTTTAGCAGTCGAAACAGAAGGCTTTCTACCACAGGACAAGAAATCAGCCGTCGAAAACTTAACCGGCGGAAAAGATTTTTTTGAAAAAATCCCTAAGCCCCATGGTCACAATTTCATCAAAAATCTGACTTTTGGCAATTCACTCAAAAATGGTGCCAGAAGCTTGCAAATGCTCTCCTGAAAGCTTTGGCAGTCGAAACAGAAGGCTTTTTATCACAGGACAAGAAATCAGCCCTCCAAAACTTAACCGGCGGAAAAGATTTTTTTGAAAAAAGTCCCTAAGCCCCGGGGTCACAATTTCAGCAAAAATCTGACTTTTGGCAATTCATTCAAAAATGGTGCCAGAAGCTTGCAAATGCTCTCCTGAAAGCTTTGGCAGTCGAAACAGAAGGCTTTTTATCACAGGACAAGAAATCAGCCCTCCAAAACTTAACCGGTGGAAAAGATTTTTTTGAAAAAAATCCCTAAGCCCCGGGGTCACAATTTCATCAAAAATCTGACTTTTGGCAATTCACTCAAAAATGGTGCCAAACGGTTGCAAATGCTCTCCGCAAAGCTTTGGCAGTCGAAAGAGAAGGCTTTTTATCACAGGACAAGAAATCAGCCGTCGAAAACTTAACCGGCGGAAAAGATTTTTTTGAAAAAATCCCTAAGCCCCGGGGTCACAATTTCATCAAAAATCTGACTTTTGGCAATTCACTCAAAAATGGTGCCAGAAGCTTGCAAATGCTCCCTTGAAAGCTTTGGCAGTCGAAACAGAACGCTTTTTATCACAGGACAATAAATCAGCCCTCCAAAACTTAACCGGCGGAAAAGATTTTTTTGAAAAAAATCCCTAAGCCCCGGGGTCACAATTTCAGCAAAAATCTGACTTTTGGCAATTCACTCAAAAATGGTGTCAGAAGCTTGCAAATGCTCTCCTGAAAGCTTTGGCAGTCGAAACAGAAGGCTTTTTATCACAGGACAAGAAATCAGCCCTCGAATAGTTAACCAGCGGAAAAGATTTTTTTGAAAAAATCCCTAAGCCCCGGGGTCACAATTTCAGCAAAAATCTGACTTTTGGCAATTCACTCAAACATGGTGCCAGAAGCTTGCAAATGCTCTCCTGAAAGCTTTGGCAGTCGAAACAGGAGACTTTTTATCACAGGACAAGAAATCAGCCCTCCAAAACTTAACCGGCGGAAAAGATTTTTTTGAAAAAAATCCCTAAGCCCCGGGGTCACAATTTCATCAAAAATCTGACTTTTGGCAATTCACTCAATAATGGTGCCAGAAGCTTGCAAATCCTCTCCTGAAAGCTTTGGCAGTCGAAACAGAAGGCTTTTTATCACAGGACAAGAAATCAGCCCTCCAAAACTTAACCGGCGGAAAAGATTTTTTTGAAAAAAATCCCTAAGCCCCGGGGTCACAATTTCAGCAAAAATCTGACTTTTGGCAATTCACTCAAAAATGGTGCGAGAAGCTTGCAAATGCTCTCCTGAAAGCTTTGGCAGTCGAAACAGAAGGCTTTTTATCACAGGACAAGAAATCAGCCCTCGAAAACTTAACCGGCGGAAAAGATTTTTTTGAAAAAAATCCCTAAGCCCCGGGGTCACAATTTCATCAAAAATCTGACTTTTGGCAATTCAGTCAAAAATGGTGCCAGAAGCTTGCAAATGCTCTCCTGAAAGCTTTAGCAGTCGAAACAGAAGGCTTTCTACCACAGGACAAGAAATCAGCCGTCGAAAACTTAACCGGCGGAAAAGATTTTTTTGAAAAAATCCCTAAGCCCCATGGTCACAATTTCATCAAAAATCTGACTTTTGGCAATTCACTCAAAAATGGTGCCAGAAGCTTGCAAATGCTCTCCTGAAAGCTTTGGCAGTCGAAACAGAAGGCTTTTTACCACAGGACAAGAAATCAGCCGTCGAAAACTTAACCGGCGGAAAAGATTTTTTTGAAAAAAATCCCTAAGCCCCGGGGTCACAATTTCAGCAAAAATCTGACTTTTGGCAATTCATTCAAAAATGGTGCCAGAAGCTTGCAAATGCTCTCCTGAAAGCTTTGGCAGTCGAAACAGAAGGCTTTTTATCACAGGACAAGAAATCAGCCCTCCAAAACTTAACCGGCGGAAAAGATTTTTTTGAAAAAAATCCCTAAGCCCCGGGGTCACAATTTCATCAAAACTCTGACTTTTGGCAATTCACTCAAAAATGGTGCCAAACGGTTGCAAATGCTCTCCGCAAAGCTTTGGCAGTCGAAAGAGAAGGCTTTTTATCACAGGACAAGAAATCAGCCGTCGAAAACTTAACCGGCGGAAAAGATTTTTTTGAAAAAAAATCCCTAAGCCCCGGGGTCACAATTTCAGCAAAAATCTGACTTTTAGCAATTCACTCAAAAATGGTGCCAGAAGCTTGCAAATGCTCTCCTGAAAGCTTTAGCAGTCGAAACAGAAGGCTTTCTACCACAGGACAAGAAATCAGCCGTCGAAAACTTAACCGGCGGAAAAGATTTTTTTGAAAAAATCCCTAAGCCCCATGGTCACAATTTCATCAAAAATCTGACTTTTGGCAATTCACTCAAAAATGGTGCCAGAAGCTTGCAAATGCTCTCCTGAAAGCTTTGGCAGTCGAAACAGAAGGCTTTTTATCACAGGACAAGAAATCAGCCCTCCAAAACTTAACCGGCGGAAAAGATTTTTTTGAAAAAAATCCCTAAGCCCCGGGGTCACAATTTCAGCAAAAATCTGACTTTTGGCAATTCATTCAAAAATGGTGCCAGAAGCTTGCAAATGCTCTCCTGAAAGCTTTGGCAGTCGAAACAGAAGGCTTTTTATCACAGGACAAGAAATCAGCCCTCCAAAACTTAACCGGCGGAAAAGATTTTTTTGAAAAAAATCCCTAAGCCCCGGGGTCACAATTTCATCAAAAATCTGACTTTTGGCAATTCACTCAAAAATGGTGCCAAACGGTTGCAAATGCTCTCCGCAAAGCTTTGGCAGTCGAAAGAGAAGGCTTTTTATCACAGGACAAGAAATCAGCCGTCGAAAACTTAACCGGCGGAAAAGATTTTTTTGAAAAAATCCCTAAGCCCCGGGGTCACAATTTCATCAAAAATCTGACTTTTGGCAATTCACTCAAAAATGGTGCCAGAAGCTTGCAAATGCTCCCTTGAAAGCTTTGGCAGTCGAAACAGAACGCTTTTTATCACAGGACAATAAATCAGCCCTCCAAAACTTAACCGGCGGAAAAGATTTTTTTGAAAAAAATCCCTAAGCCCCGGGGTCACAATTTCATCAAAAATCTGACTTTTGGCAATTCACTCAAAAATGGTGCCAGAAGCTTGCAAATGCTCCCCTGAAAGCTTTGGCAGTCGAAACAGAAGGCTTTCTATCACAGGACAAGAAATCAGCCCTCCAAAACTTAACCGCCGGAAAAGATTTTTTTGAAAAAATCCCTAAGCCCCGGGGTCACAATTTCATCAAAAATCTGACTTTTGGCAATTCACTCAAAAATGGTGCTGGAAGCTTGCAAATGCTCTCCTGAAAGCTTTAGCAGTCGAAACAGAAGGCTTTTTATCAGAGGACAAGAAATCAGCCCTCCAAAACTTAACCGGCGGAAAAGATTTTTTTGAAAAAAATCCCTAAGCCCCGGGGTCACAATTTCATCAAAAATCTGACTTTTGGCAATTCACTCAAAAATGGTGCCAGAAGCTTGCAAATGCTCCACTGAAAGCTTTGGCAGTCGAAACAGAACGCTTTCTATCACAGGACAAGAAATCAGCCCTCGAAAACTTAACCGGCGGAAAAGATTTTTTTGAAAAAATCCCTAAGCCCTGGGTTCACAATTTCAGCAAAAATCTGAATTTGGCAATTCACTCAAAAATGGTGCCAGAAGCTTGCAAGTGCTCCCCTGAAAGTTTTGGCAGTCGAAACAGAAGGCTTTCTATCACAGGACAAGAAATCAGCCCTCCAAAACTTAACCACCGGAAAAGATTTTTTTGAAAAAATCCCTAAGCCCCGGGGTCACAATTTCATCAAAAATCTGACTTTTGGCAATTCACTCAAAAATGGTGCTGGAAGCTTGCAAATGCTCTCCTGAAAGCTTTAGCAGTCGAAACAGAAGGCTTTCTACCACAGGACAAGAAATCAGCCGTCGAAAACTTAACCGGCGGAAAAGATTTTTTTGAAAAAATCCCTAAGCCCCGGGGTCACAATTTCATCAGAAATCTGACTTTTGGCAATTCTCTCAAAAATGGTGCCAGAAGCTTGCAAATGCTCTCCTGAAAGCTTTGGCAGTCGAAACAGAAGGCTTTTTATCAGAGGACAAGAAATCAGCCCTCCAAAACTTAACCGGCGGAAAAGATTTTTTTGAAAAAAATCCCTAAGCCCCGGGGTCACAATTTCATCAAAAATCTGACTTTTGGCAATTCACTCAAAAATGGTGCCAGAAGCTTGCAAATGCTCTCCTGAAAGCTTTAGCCGTCGAAACAGAAGGCTTTCTACCACAGGACAAGAAATCAGCCGTCGAAAACTTAACCGGCGGAAAAGATTTTTTTGAAAAAATCCCTAAGCCCCGGGGTCACAATTTCATCAAAAATCTGACTTTTGGCAATTCACTCAAAAATGGTGCCAGAAGCTTGCAAATGCTCTCCTGAAAGCTTTAGCAGTCGAAACAGAAGGCTTTCTACCACAGGACAAGAAATCAGCCGTCGAAAACTTAACCGGCGGAAAAGATTTTTTTGAAAAAATCCCTAAGCCCCGGGGTCACAATTTCATCAAAAATCTGACTTTTGGCAATTCACTCAAAAATGGTGCCAGAAGCTTGCAAATGCTCTCCGCAAAGCTTTGGCAGTCGAAAGAGAAGGCTTTTTATCACAGGACAAGAAATCAGCCGTCGAAAACTTAACCACCGGAAAAGATTTTTTTTGAAAAAATCCCTAAGCCCCGGGGTCACAATTTCATCAAAAATCTGACTTTTGGCAATTCACTCAAAAATGGTGCCAGAAGCTTGCAAATGCTCTCCTGAAAGCTTTAGCAGTCGAAACAGAAGGCTTTCTACCACAGGACAAGAAATCAGCCGTCGAAAACTTAACCGGCGGAAAAGATTTTTTTGAAAAAATCCCTAAGCCCCGGGGTCACAATTTCATCAAAAATCTGACTTTTGGCAATTCACTGAAAAATGGTGCCAGAAGCTTGCAAATGCTCTCCTGAAAGCTTTGGCAGTCGAAACAGAAGGCTTTTTATCACAGGACAAGAAATCAGCCCTCCAAAACTTAACCGGCGGAAAAGATTTTTTTGAAAAAAATCCCTAAGCCCCGGGGTCACAATTTCAGCAAAAATCTGACTTTTGGCAATTCACTCAAAAATGGTGCCAGAAGCTTGCAAATGCTCTCCTGAAAGCTTTGGCAGTCGAAACAGAAGGCTTTTAATCACAGGACAAGAAATCAGCCCTCGAATAGTTAACCAGCGGAAAAGATTTTTTTGAAAAAATCCCTAAGCCCCGGGGTCACAATTTCAGCAAAAATCTGACTTTTGGCAATTCACTCAAAAATGGTGCCAGAAGCTTGCAAATGCTCTCCTGAAAGCTTTGGCAGTCGAAACAGAAGACTTTTTATCACAGTACAAGAAATCAGCCCTCCAAAACTTAACCGGCGGAAAAGATTTTTTTGAAAAAAATCCCTAAGCCCCGGGGTCACAATTTCATCAAAAATCTGACTTTTGGCAATTCACTCAAAAATGGTGCCACAAGCTTGCAAATGCTCTCCTGAAAGCTTTGGCAGTCGAAACAGAAGGCTTTTTATCACAGGACAAGAAATCAGCCCTCCAAAACTTAACCGGCGGAAAAGATTTTTTTGAAAAAAATCCCTAAGCCCCGGGGTCACAATTTCATCAAAAATCTGACTTTTGGCAATTCACTCAAAAATGGTGCCAGAAGCTTGCAAATGCTCTCCTGAAAGCTTTAGCAGTCGAAACAGAAGGCTTTCTACCACAGGACAAGAAATCAGCCGTCGAAAACTTAACCGGCGGAAAAGATTTTTTTGAAAAAATCCCTAAGCCCCGGGGTCACAATTTCATCAAAAATCTCACTCAAATTCACTCAAAAATGGTGCCAGAAGCTTGCAAAAGCTCCCCTGAAAGCTTTGGCAGTCGAAACAGAAGGCTTTCTATCACAGGACAAGAAATCAGCCCTCCAAAACTTAACCGACGGAAAAGATTTTTTTGAAAAAATCCCTAAGCCCCGGGGTCACAATTTCATCAAAAATCTGACTTTTGGCAATTCACTCAAAAATGGTGCCAGAAGCTTGCAAATGCTCTCCTGAAAGCTTTAGCAGTCGAAACAGAAGGCTTTCTACCACAGGACAAGAAATCAGCCGTCGAAAACTTAACCGGCGGAAAAGATTTTTTTGAAAAAAATCCCTAAGCCCCGGGGTCACAATTTCAGCAAAAATCTGACTTTTGGCAATTCACTCAAAAATGGTGCCAGAAGCTTGCAAATGCTCTCCTCAAAGCTTTGGCAGTCGAAACAGAAGGCTTTTTATCACAGGACAAGAAATCAGCCCTCGAATAGTTAACCAGCGGAAAAGATTTTTTTGAAAAAATCCCTAAGCCCCGGGGTCACAATTTCATCAAAAATCTGACTTTTGGCAATTCACTCTAAAATGGTGCCAGAAGCTTGCAAATGCTCTCCTGAAAGCTTTGGCAGTCGAAACAGAAGGCTTTTTATCACAGGACAAGAACTCAGCCCTCCAAAACTTAACCGGCGGAAAAGATTTTTTTGAAAAAAAATCCCTAAGCCCCGGGGTCACAATTTCATCAAAAATCTGACTTTTGGCAATTCATTCAAAAATGGTGCCAGAAGCTTGCAAATGCTCTCCTGAAAGCTTTGGCAGTCGAAACAGAAGGCTTTTCATCACAGGACAAGAAATCAGCCCTCCAAAACTTAACCGGCGGAAAAGATTTTTTTGAAAAAAAACCCTAAGCCCCGGGGTCACAATTTCATCAAAAATCTGACTTTTGGCAATTCACTCAAACATGGTGCCAAACGGTTGCAAATGCTCTCCGCAAAGCTTTGGCAGTTGAAAGAGAAGGCTTTTTATCACAGGACAAGAAATCAGCCGTCAAAAACTTAACCGGCGGAAAAGATTTTTTTGAAAAAATCCCTAAGCCCCGGGGTCACAATTTCATCAAAAATCTGAATTTGGCAATTCACTCAAAAATGGTGCCAGAAGCTTGCAAATGCTCCCCTGAAAGCTTTGGCAGTCGAAACAGAAGGCTTTCTATCACAGGACAAGAAATCAGCCCTCCAAAACTTAACCGCCGGAAAAGATTTTTTTGAAAAAATCCCTAAGCCCCGGGGTCACAATTTCATCAAAAATCTGACTTTTGGCAATTCACTCAAAAATGGTGCCAGAAGCTTGCAAATGCTCTCTTGAAAGCTTTAGCAGTCGAAACAGAAGGCTTTCTACCACAGGACAAGAAATCAGCCGTCGAAAACTTAACCGGCGGAAAAGATTTTTTTGAAAAAATCCCTAAGCCCCGGGGTCACAATTTCATCAAAAATCTGACTTTTGGCAATTCACTCAAAAATGGTGCCAGAAGCTTGCAAATGCTCTCCTGAAAGCTTTGGCAGTCGAAACAGAAGGCTTTTTATCACAGGACAAGAAATCAGCCCTCCAAAACTTAACCGGCGGAAAAGATTTTTTTGAAAAAAATCCCTAAGCCCCGGGGTCACAATTTCATCAAAAATCTGACTTTTGGCAATTCACTCAAAAATGGTGCCAGAAGCTTGCAAATGCTCTCCTGAAAGCTTTAGCAGTCGAAACAGAAGGCTTTCTACCACAGGACAAGAAATCAGCCGTCGAAAACTTAACCGGCGGAAAAGATTTTTTTGAAAAAATCCCTAAGCCCCGGGGTCACAATTTCATCAAAAATCTGACTTTTGGCAATTCACTCAAAAATGGTGCCAGAAGCTTGCAAATGCTCTCCTGAAAGCTTTGGCAGTCGAAACAGAAGGCTTTTTATCACAGGACAAGAAATCAGCCCTCCAAAACTTAACCGACGGAAAAGATTTTTTTCAAAAAAATCCCTAAGCCCCGGGGTCACAATTTCATCAAAAATCTGACTTTTGGCAATTCACTCAAAAATGGTGCCAGAAGCTTGCAAATGCTCTCCTGAAAGCTTTAGCAGTCGAAACAGAAGGCTTTCTACCACAGGACAAGAAATCAGCCGTCGAAAACTTAACCGGCGGAAAAGATTTTTTTGAAAAAATCCCTAAGCCCCGGGGTCACAATTTCATCAAAAATCTGACTTTTGGCAATTCACTCAAAAATGGTGCCAGAAGCTTGCAAATGCTCTCCTGAAAGCTTTAGCAGTCGAAACAGAAGGCTTTCTACCACAGGACAAGAAATCAGCCGTCGAAAACTTAACCGGCGGAAAAGATTTTTTTGAAAAAATCCCTAAGCCCCGGGGTCACAATTTCATCAAAAATCTGACTTTTGGCAATTCACTCAAAAATGGTGCCAGAAGCTTGCAAATGCTCCCCTGAAAGCTTTGGCAGTCGAAACAGAACGCTTTCTATCACAGGACAAGAAATCAGCCCTCGAAAACTTAACCGGCGGAAAAGATTTTTTTGAAAAAATCCCTAAGCCCTGGGTTCACAATTTCAGCAAAAATCTGAATTTGGCAATTCACTCAAAAATGGTGCCAGAAGCTTGCAAGTGCTCCCCTGAAAGTTTTGGCAGTCGAAACAGAAGGCTTTCTATCACAGGACAAGAAATCAGCCCTCCAAAACTTAACCACCGGAAAAGATTTTTTTGAAAAAATCCCTAAGCCCCGGGGTCACAATTTCATCAAAAATCAGACTTTTGGCAATTCACTCAAAAATGGTGCCAGAAGCTTGCAAATGCTCTCCTGAAAGCTTTAGCAGTCGAAACAGAAGGCTTTCTACCACAGGACAAGAAATCAGCCGTCGAAAACTTAACCGGCGGAAAAGATTTTTTTGAAAAAATCCCTAAGCCCCGGGGTCACAATTTCATCAAAAATCTGACTTTTGGCAATTCACTCAAAAATGGTGCCAGAAGCTTGCAAATGCTCTCCTCAAAGCTTTGGCAGTCGAAAGAGAAGGCTTTTTATCACAGGACAAGAAATCAGCCGTCGAAAACTTAACCGGCGGAAAAGATTTTTTTGAAAAAATCCCTAAGCCCCGGGGTCACAATTTCATCAAAAATCTGACTTTTGGCAATTCACTCAAAAATGGTGCCAGAAGCTTGCAAATGCTCCCCTGAAAGCTTTGGCAGTCGAAACAGAACGCTTTCTATCACAGGACAAGAAATCAGCCCTCGAAAACTTAACCGGCGGAAAAGATTTTTTTGAAAAAATCCCTAAGCCCTGGGTTCACAATTTCAGCAAAAATCTGAATTTGGCAATTCACTCAAAAATGGTGCCAGAAGCTTGCAAGTGCTCCCCTGAAAGTTTTGGCAGTCGAAACAGAAGGCTTTCTATCACAGGACAAGAAATCAGCCCTCCAAAACTTAACCACCGGAAAAGATTTTTTTGAAAAAATCCCTAAGCCCCGGGGTCACAATTTCATCAAAAATCTGACTTTTGGCAATTCACTCAAAAATGGTGCCAGAAGCTTGCAAATGCTCTCCTGAAAGCTTTAGCAGTCGAAACAGAAGGCTTTCTACCACAGGACAAGAAATCAGCCGTCGAAAACTTAACCGGCGGAAAAGATTTTTTTGAAAAAATCCCTAAGCCCCGGGGTCACAATTTCATCAAAAATCTGACTTTTGGCAATTCACTCAAAAATGGTGCCAGAAGCTTGCAAATGCTCTCCGCAAAGCTTTGGCAGTCGAAAGAGAAGGCTTTTTATCACAGGACAAGAAATCAGCCGTCGAAAACTTAACCACCGGAAAAGATTTTTTTGAAAAAATCCCTAAGCCCCGGGGTCACAATTTCATCAAAAATCTGACTTTTGGCAATTCACTCAAAAATGGTGCCAGAAGCTTGCAAATGCTCTCCTGAAAGCTTTAGCAGTCGAAACAGAAGGCTTTCTACCACAGGACAAGAAATCAGCCGTCGAAAACTTAACCGGCGGAAAAGATTTTTTTGAAAAAATCCCTAAGCCCCGGGGTCACAATTTCATCAAAAATCTGACTTTTGGCAATTCACTCAAAAATGGTGCCAGAAGCTTGCAAATGCTCTCCTGAAAGCTTTGGCAGTCGAAACAGAAGGCTTTTTATCACAGGACAAGAAATCAGCCCTCCAAAACTTAACCGGCGGAAAAGATTTTTTTGAAAAAAATCCCTAAGCCCCGGGGTCACAATTTCAGCAAAAATCTGACTTTTGGCAATTCACTCAAAAATGGTGCCAGAAGCTTGCAAATGCTCTCCTGAAAGCTTTGGCAGTCGAAACAGAAGGCTTTTTATCACAGGACAAGAAATCAGCCCTCGAATAGTTAACCAGCGGAAAAGATTTTTTTGAAAAAATCCCTAAGCCCCGGGGTCACAATTTCAGCAAAAATCTGACTTTTGGAAATTCACTCAAAAATGGTGCCAGAAGCTTGCAAATGCTCTCCTGAAAGCTTTGGCAGTCGAAACAGAAGGCTTTTTATCACAGGACAAGAACTCAGCCCTCCAAAACTTAACCGGCGGAAAAGATTTTTTTGAAAAAAAATCCCTAAGCCCCGGGGTCACAATTTCATCAAAAATCTGACTTTTGGCAATTCATTCAAAAATGGTGCCAGAAGCTTGCAAATGCTCTCCTGAAAGCTTTGGCAGTCGAAACAGAAGGCTTTTTATCACAGGACAAGAAATCAGCCCTCCAAAACTTAACCGGCGGAAAAGATTTTTTTGAAAAAAATCCCTAAGCCCCGGGGTCACAATTTCATCAAAAATCTGACTTTTGGCAATTCACTCAAAAATGGTGCCAAACGGTTGCAAATTCTCTCCGCAAAGCTTTGGCAATCGAAAGAGAAGGCTTTTTATCACAGGACAAGAAATCAGCCCTCGAATAGTTAACCAGCGGAAAAGATTTTTTTGAAAAAATCCCTAAGCCCCGGGGTCACAATTTCATCAAAAATCTGACTTTTGGCAATTCACTCAAAAATGGTGCCAGAAGCTTGCAAATGCTCTCCTGAAAGCTTTAGCAGTCGAAACAGAAGGCTTTTTATCACAGGACAAGAAATCAGCCCTCCAAAACTTAACCGGCGGAAAAGATTTTTTTGAAAAAAATCCCTAAGCCCCGGGGTCACAATTTCATCAAAAATCTGACTTTTGGCAATTCGCTCAAAAATGGTGCCAGAAGCTTGCAAATGCTCTCCTGAAAGCTTTGGCAGTCGAAACAGAAGACTTTTTATCACAGGACAAGAAATCAGCCCTCCAAAACTTAACCGGCGGAAAAGATTTTTTTGAAAAAAATCCCTAAGCCCCGGGGTCACAATTTCATCAAAAATCTGACTTTTGGCAATTCACTCAAAAATGGTGCCAGAAGCTTGCAAATGCTCTCCTGAAAGCTTTGGCAGTCGAAACAGAAGGCTTTTTATCACAGGACAAGAAATCAGCCCTCCAAAACTTAACCGGCGGAAAAGATTTTTTTGAAAAAATCCCTAAGCCCCGGGGTCACAATTTCATCAAAAATCTGACTTTTGGCAATTCACTCAAAAATGGTGCCAGAAGCTTGCAAATGCTCTCCTGAAAGCTTTAGCAGTCGAAACAGAAGGCTTTCTACCACAGGACAAGAAATCAGCCGTCGAAAACTTAACCGGCGGAAAAGATTTTTTTGAAAAAATCCCTAAGCCCCGGGGTCACAATTTCATCAAAAATCTGACTTTTGGCAATTCACTCAAAAATGGTGCCAGAAGCTTGCAAATGCTCCCCTGAAAGCTTTGGCAGTCGAAACAGAAGGCTTTCTATCACAGGACAAGAAATCAGCCCTCCAAAACTTAACCGACGGAAAAGATTTTTTTGAAAAAATCCCTAAGCCCCGGGGTCACAATTTCATCAAAAATCTGACTTTTGGCAATTCACTCAAAAATGGTGCCAGAAGCTTGCAAATGCTCTCCTGAAAGCTTTAGCAGTCGAAACAGAAGGCTTTCTACCACAGGACAAGAAATCAGCCGTCGAAAACTTAACCGGCGGAAAAGATTTTTTTGAAAAAATCCCTAAGCCCCGGGGTCACAATTTCATCAAAAATCTGACTTTTGGCAATTCACTCAAAAATGGTGCCAGAAGCTTGCAAATGCTCTCCTGAAAGCTTTAGCAGTCGAAACAGAAGGCTTTCTACCACAGGACAAGAAATCAGCCGTCGAAAACTTAACCGGCGGAAAAGATTTTTTTGAAAAAATCCCTAAGCCCCGGGGTCACAATTTCATCAAAAATCTGACTTTTGGCAATTCACTCAAAAATGGTGCCAGAAGCTTGCAAATGCTCTCCTGAAAGCTTTGGCAGTCGAAACAGAAGGCTTTTTATCACAGGACAAGAAATCAGCCCTCCAAAACTTAACCGACGGAAAAGATTTTTTTCAAAAAAATCCCTAAGCCCCGGGGTCACAATTTCATCAAAAATCTGACTTTTGGCAATTCACTCAAAAATGGTGCCAGAAGCTTGCAAATGCTCTCCTGAAAGCTTTAGCAGTCGAAACAGAAGGCTTTCTACCACAGGACAAGAAATCAGCCGTCGAAAACTTAACCGGCGGAAAAGATTTTTTTGAAAAAATCCCTAAGCCCCGGGGTCACAATTTCATCAAAAATCTGACTTTTGGCAATTCACTCAAAAATGGTGCCAGAAGCTTGCAAATGCTCTCCTGAAAGCTTTGGCAGTCGAAACAGAAGGCTTTTTATCACAGGACAAGAAATCAGCCCTCCAAAACTTAACCGACGGAAAAGATTTTTTTCAAAAAAATCCCTAAGCCCCGGGGTCACAATTTCATCAAAAATCTGACTTTTGGCAATTCACTCAAAAATGGTGCCAGAAGCTTGCAAATGCTCTCCTGAAAGCTTTAGCAGTCGAAACAGAAGGCTTTCTACCACAGGACAAGAAATCAGCCGTCGAAAACTTAACCGGCGGAAAAGATTTTTTTGAAAAAATCCCTAAGCCCCGGGGTCACAATTTCATCAAAAATCTGACTTTTGGCAATTCACTCAAAAATGGTGCCAGAAGCTTGCAAATGCTCTCCTGAAAGCTTTAGCAGTCGAAACAGAAGGCTTTCTACCACAGGACAAGAAATCAGCCGTCGAAAACTTAACCGGCGGAAAAGATTTTTTTGAAAAAATCCCTAAGCCCCGGGGTCACAATTTCATCAAAAATCTGACTTTTGGCAATTCACTCAAAAATGGTGCCAGAAGCTTGCAAATGCTCCCCTGAAAGCTTTGGCAGTCGAAACAGAACGCTTTCTATCACAGGACAAGAAATCAGCCCTCGAAAACTTAACCGGCGGAAAAGATTTTTTTGAAAAAATCCCTAAGCCCTGGGTTCACAATTTCAGCAAAAATCTGAATTTGGCAATTCACTCAAAAATGGTGCCAGAAGCTTGCAAGTGCTCCCCTGAAAGTTTTGGCAGTCGAAACAGAAGGCTTTCTATCACAGGACAAGAAATCAGCCCTCCAAAACTTAACCACCGGAAAAGATTTTTTTGAAAAAATCCCTAAGCCCCGGGGTCACAATTTCATCAAAAATCAGACTTTTGGCAATTCACTCAAAAATGGTGCCAGAAGCTTGCAAATGCTCTCCTGAAAGCTTTAGCAGTCGAAACAGAAGGCTTTCTACCACAGGACAAGAAATCAGCCGTCGAAAACTTAACCGGCGGAAAAGATTTTTTTGAAAAAATCCCTAAGCCCCGGGGTCACAATTTCATCAAAAATCTGACTTTTGGCAATTCACTCAAAAATGGTGCCAGAAGCTTGCAAATGCTCTCCTCAAAGCTTTGGCAGTCGAAAGAGAAGGCTTTTTATCACAGGACAAGAAAAAAGCCGTCGAAAACTTAACCGGCGGAAAAGATTTTTTTGAAAAAATCCCTAAGCCCCGGGGTCACAATTTCATCAAAAATCTGACTTTTGGCAATTCACTCAAAAATGGTGCCAGAAGCTTGCAAATGCTCCCCTGAAAGCTTTGGCAGTCGAAACAGAACGCTTTCTATCACAGGACAAGAAATCAGCCCTCGAAAACTTAACCGGCGGAAAAGATTTTTTTGAAAAAATCCCTAAGCCCTGGGTTCACAATTTCAGCAAAAATCTGAATTTGGCAATTCACTCAAAAATGGTGCCAGAAGCTTGCAAGTGCTCCCCTGAAAGTTTTGGCAGTCGAAACAGAAGGCTTTCTATCACAGGACAAGAAATCAGCCCTCCAAAACTTAACCACCGGAAAAGATTTTTTTGAAAAAATCCCTAAGCCCCGGGGTCACAATTTCATCAAAAATCTGACTTTTGGCAATTCACTCAAAAATGGTGCCAGAAGCTTGCAAATGCTCTCCTGAAAGCTTTAGCAGTCGAAACAGAAGGCTTTCTACCACAGGACAAGAAATCAGCCGTCGAAAACTTAACCGGCGGAAAAGATTTTTTTGAAAAAATCCCTAAGCCCCGGGGTCACAATTTCATCAAAAATCTGACTTTTGGCAATTCACTCAAAAATGGTGCCAGAAGCTTGCAAATGCTCTCCGCAAAGCTTTGGCAGTCGAAAGAGAAGGCTTTTTATCACAGGACAAGAAATCAGCCGTCGAAAACTTAACCACCGGAAAAGATTTTTTTGAAAAAATCCCTAAGCCCCGGGGTCACAATTTCATCAAAAATCTGACTTTTGGCAATTCACTCAAAAATGGTGCCAGAAGCTTGCAAATGCTCTCCTGAAAGCTTTAGCAGTCGAAACAGAAGGCTTTCTACCACAGGACAAGAAATCAGCCGTCGAAAACTTAACCGGCGGAAAAGATTTTTTTGAAAAAATCCCTAAGCCCCGGGGTCACAATTTCATCAAAAAT
The DNA here is from genome assembly GCF_964188305.1 of Podarcis bocagei. Lineage (NCBI taxonomy): Eukaryota > Metazoa > Chordata > Lepidosauria > Squamata > Lacertidae > Podarcis > Podarcis bocagei. The sequence goes on from NW_027670147.1 coordinate 48,833, forward strand.
CTGACTTTTGGCAATTCACTCAAAAATGGTGCCAGAAGCTTGCAAATGCTCTCCTGAAAGCTTTGGCAGTCGAAACAGAAGGCTTTTTATCACAGGACAAGAAATCAGCCCTCCAAAACTTAACCGGCGGAAAAGATTTTTTTGAAAAAAATCCCTAAGCCCCGGGGTCACAATTTCAGCAAAAATCTGACTTTTGGCAATTCACTCAAAAATGGTGCCAGAAGCTTGCAAATGCTCTCCTGAAAGCTTTGGCAGTCGAAACAGAAGGCTTTTTATCACAGGACAAGAAATCAGCCCTCGAATAGTTAACCAGCGGAAAAGATTTTTTTGAAAAAATCCCTAAGCCCCGGGGTCACAATTTCAGCAAAAATCTGACTTTTGGAAATTCACTCAAAAATGGTGCCAGAAGCTTGCAAATGCTCTCCTGAAAGCTTTGGCAGTCGAAACAGAAGGCTTTTTATCACAGGACAAGAACTCAGCCCTCCAAAACTTAACCGGCGGAAAAGATTTTTTTGAAAAAAAATCCCTAAGCCCCGGGGTCACAATTTCATCAAAAATCTGACTTTTGGCAATTCATTCAAAAATGGTGCCAGAAGCTTGCAAATGCTCTCCTGAAAGCTTTGGCAGTCGAAACAGAAGGCTTTTTATCACAGGACAAGAAATCAGCCCTCCAAAACTTAACCGGCGGAAAAGATTTTTTTGAAAAAAATCCCTAAGCCCCGGGGTCACAATTTCATCAAAAATCTGACTTTTGGCAATTCACTCAAAAATGGTGCCAAACGGTTGCAAATTCTCTCCGCAAAGCTTTGGCAATCGAAAGAGAAGGCTTTTTATCACAGGACAAGAAATCAGCCCTCGAATAGTTAACCGGTGGAAAAGATTTTTTTGAAAAAATCCCTAAGCCCCGGGGTCACAATTTCATAAAAAATCTGACTTTTGGCAATTCACTCAAAAATGGTGCCAGAAGCTTGCAAATGCTCTCCTGAAAGCTTTAGCAGTCGAAACAGAAGGCTTTTTATCACAGGACAAGAAATCAGCCCTCCAAAACTTAACCGGCGGAAAAGATTTTTTTGAAAAAAATCCCTAAGCCCCGGGGTTACAATTTCATCAAAAATCTGACTTTTGGCAATTCACTCAAAAATGGTGCCAGAAGCTTGCAAATGCTCTCCTGAAAGCTTTGGCAGTCGAAACAGAAGACTTTTTATCACAGGACAAGAAATCAGCCCTCCAAAACTTAACCGGCGGAAAAGATTTTTTTGAAAAAAATCCCTAAGCCCCGGGGTCACAATTTCATCAAAAATCTGACTTTTGGCAATTCACTCAAAAATGGTGCCAGAAGCTTGCAAATGCTCTCCTGAAAGCTTTGGCAGTCGAAACAGAAGGCTTTTTATCACAGGACAAGAAATCAGCCCTCCAAAACTTAACCGGCGGAAAAGATTTTTTTGAAAAAATCCCTAAGCCCCGGGGTCACAATTTCATCAAAAATCTGACTTTTGGCAATTCACTCAAAAATGGTGCCAGAAGCTTGCAAATGCTCTCCTGAAAGCTTTAGCAGTCGAAACAGAAGGCTTTCTACCACAGGACAAGAAATCAGCCGTCGAAAACTTAACCGGCGGAAAAGATTTTTTTGAAAAAATCCCTAAGCCCCGGGGTCACAATTTCATCAAAAATCTGACTTTTGGCAATTCACTCAAAAATGGTGCCAGAAGCTTGCAAATGCTCCCCTGAAAGCTTTGGCAGTCGAAACAGAAGGCTTTCTATCACAGGACAAGAAATCAGCCCTCCAAAACTTAACCGACGGAAAAGATTTTTTTGAAAAAATCCCTAAGCCCCGGGGTCACAATTTCATCAAAAATCTGACTTTTGGCAATTCACTCAAAAATGGTGCCAGAAGCTTGCAAATGCTCTCCTGAAAGCTTTAGCAGTCGAAACAGAAGGCTTTCTACCACAGGACAAGAAATCAGCCGTCGAAAACTTAACCGGCGGAAAAGATTTTTTTGAAAAAATCCCTAAGCCCCGGGGTCACAATTTCATCAAAAATCTGACTTTTGGCAATTCACTCAAAAATGGTGCCAGAAGCTTGCAAATGCTCTCCTGAAAGCTTTAGCAGTCGAAACAGAAGGCTTTCTACCACAGGACAAGAAATCAGCCGTCGAAAACTTAACCGGCGGAAAAGATTTTTTTGAAAAAATCCCTAAGCCCCGGGGTCACAATTTCATCAAAAATCTGACTTTTGGCAATTCACTCAAAAATGGTGCCAGAAGCTTGCAAATGCTCTCCTGAAAGCTTTGGCAGTCGAAACAGAAGGCTTTTTATCACAGGACAAGAAATCAGCCCTCCAAAACTTAACCGACGGAAAAGATTTTTTTCAAAAAAATCCCTAAGCCCCGGGGTCACAATTTCATCAAAAATCTGACTTTTGGCAATTCACTCAAAAATGGTGCCAGAAGCTTGCAAATGCTCTCCTGAAAGCTTTAGCAGTCGAAACAGAAGGCTTTCTACCACAGGACAAGAAATCAGCCGTCGAAAACTTAACCGGCGGAAAAGATTTTTTTGAAAAAATCCCTAAGCCCCGGGGTCACAATTTCATCAAAAATCTGACTTTTGGCAATTCACTCAAAAATGGTGCCAGAAGCTTGCAAATGCTCTCCTGAAAGCTTTAGCAGTCGAAACAGAAGGCTTTCTACCACAGGACAAGAAATCAGCCGTCGAAAACTTAACCGGCGGAAAAGATTTTTTTGAAAAAATCCCTAAGCCCCGGGGTCACAATTTCATCAAAAATCTGACTTTTGGCAATTCACTCAAAAATGGTGCCAGAAGCTTGCAAATGCTCTCCTGAAAGCTTTGGCAGTCGAAACAGAAGGCTTTTTATCACAGGACAAGAAATCAGCCCTCCAAAACTTAACCGACGGAAAAGATTTTTTTCAAAAAAATCCCTAAGCCCCGGGGTCACAATTTCATCAAAAATCTGACTTTTGGCAATTCACTCAAAAATGGTGCCAGAAGCTTGCAAATGCTCTCCTGAAAGCTTTAGCAGTCGAAACAGAAGGCTTTCTACCACAGGACAAGAAATCAGCCGTCGAAAACTTAACCGGCGGAAAAGATTTTTTTGAAAAAATCCCTAAGCCCCGGGGTCACAATTTCAGCAAAAATCTGACTTTTGGCAATTCACTCAAAAATGGTGCCAGAAGCTTGCAAATGCTCTCCTGAAAGCTTTGGCAGCCGAAACAGAAGGGTTTTTATCACAGGACAAGAAATCAGCCCTCGAATAGTTAACCAGCGGAAAAGATTTTTTTGAAAAAATCCCTAAGCCCCGGGGTCACAATTTCAGCAAAAATCTGACTTTTGGCAATTCACTCAAAAATGGTGCCAGAAGCTTGCAAATGCTCTCCTGAAAGCTTTGGCAGTCGAAACAGAAGGCTTTTTATCACAGGACAAGAACTCAGCCCTCCAAAACTTAACCGGCGGAAAAGATTTTTTTGAAAAAAAATCCCTAAGCCCCGGGGTCACAATTTCATCAAAAATCTGACTTTTGGCAATTCATTCAAAAATGGTGCCAGAAGCTTGCAAATGCTCTCCTGAAAGCTTTGGCAGTCGAAACAGAAGGCTTTTTATCACAGGACAAGAAATCAGCCCTCCAAAACTTAACCGGCGGAAAAGATTTTTTTGAAAAAAATCCCTAAGCCCCGGGGTCACAATTTCATCAAAAATCTGACTTTTGGCAATTCACTCAAAAATGGTGCCAAACGGTTGCAAATTCTCTCCGCAAAGCTTTGGCAGTCGAAAGAGAAGGCTTTTTATCACAGGACAAGAAATCAGCCGTCGAAAACTTAACCGGTGGAAAAGATTTTTTTGAAAAAATCCCTAAGCCCCGGGGTCACAATTTCATAAAAAATCTGACTTTTGGCAATTCACTCAAAAATGGTGCCAGAAGCTTGCAAATGCTCCCCTGAAAGCTTTGGCAGTCGAAACAGACGGCTTTCTACCACAGGACAAGAAATCAGCCGTCGAAAACTTAACCGGCGGAAAAGATTTTTTGAAAAAATCCCTAAGCCCCGGGGTCACAATTTCATCAAAAATCTGACTTTTGGCAATTCACTCAAAAATGGTGCCAGAAGCTTGCAAATGCTCTCCTGAAAGCTTTGGCAGTCGAAACAGAAGGCTTTTTATCACAGGACAAGAAATCAGCCCTCCAAAACTTAACCGGCGGAAAAGATTTTTTTGAAAAAAATCCCTAAGCCCCGGGGTCACAATTTCAGCAAAAATCTGACTTTTGGCAATTCACTCAAAAATGGTGCCAGAAGCTTGCAAATGCTCCCCTGAAAGCTTTGGCAGTCGAAAGAGAAGGCTTTTTATCACAGGACAAGAAATCAGCCCTCCAAAACTTAACTGGCGGAAAAGATTTTTTTGAAAAAATCCCTAAGCCCCGGGGTCAGAATTTCATCAAAAATCTAACTTTTAGCAATTCACTCAAAAATGGTGCCAGAAGCTTGCAAATGCTCTCCTGAAAGCTTTGGCAGTCGAAACAGAAGGCTTTCTAACACAGGACAAGAAATCAGCCCTCGAAAACTTAACCGGCGGAAAAGTTTTTGTTGAAAAAATCCCTAAGCCCCGGGGTCACAATTTCAGCAAAAATCTGACTTTTGGCAATTCACTCAAAAATGGTGCCAAACGGTTGCAAATGCTCCCATGAAAGCTTTGGCAGTCGAAACAGAAGGCTTTCTATCACAGGACAAGAAATCAGCCCTCGAATAGTTAACCAGCGGAAAAGATTTTTTTGAAAAAATCCCTAAGCCCCGGGGTCACAATTTCAGCAAAAATCTGACTTTTGGCAATTCACTCAAAAATGGTGCCAGAAGCTTGCAAATGCTCTCCTGAAAGCTTTGGCAGTCGAAACAGAAGGCTTTTTATCACAGGACAAGAAATCAGCCCTCCAAAACTTAACCAGCGGAAAAGATTTTTTTGAAAAAATCCCTAAGCCCCGGGGTCACAATTTCATCAAAAATCTGACTTTTGGCAATTCACTCAAAAATGGTGCCAGAAGCTTGCAAATGCTCTCCTGAAAGCTTTGGCAGTCGAAACAGAAGGCTTTTTATCACAGGACAAGAAATCAGCCCTCGAATAGTTAACCAGCGGAAAAGATTTTTTTGAAAAAATCCCTAAGCCCCGGGGTCAAAATTTCAGCAAAAATCTGACTTTTGGCAATTCACTCAAACATGGTGCCAGAAGCTTGCAAATGCTCTCCTGAAAGCTTTGGCAGTCGAAACAGAAGACTTTTTATCACAGGACAAGAAATCAGCCCTCCAAAACTTAACCGGCGGAAAAGATTTTTTTGAAAAAATCCCTAAGCCCCGGGGTCACAATTTCATCAAAAATCTGACTTTTGGCAATTCACTCAAAAATGGTGCCAGAAGCTTGCAAATGCTCTCCTGAAAGCTTTGGCAGTCGAAACAGAAGGCTTTTTATCACAGGACAAGAAATCAGCCCTCGAATAGTTAACCAGCGGAAAAGATTTTTTTGAAAAAATCCCTAAGCCCCGGGGTCAAAATTTCAGCAAAAATCTGACTTTTGGCAATACACTCAAACATGGTGCCAGAAGCTTGCAAATGCTCTCCTGAAAGCTTTGGCAGTCGAAACAGAAGACTTTTTATCACAGGACAAGAAATCAGCCCTCGAATAGTTAACCAGCGGAAAAGATTTTTTTGAAAAAATCCCTAAGCCCCGGGGTCACAATTTCATCAAAAATCTGACTTTTGGCAATTCACTCAAAAATGGTGCCAGAAGCTTGCAAATGCTCTCCTGAAAGCTTTAGCAGTCGAAACAGAAGGCTTTCTACCACAGGACAAGAAAACAGCCGTCGAAAACTTAACCGGCGGAAAAGATTTTTTTGAAAAAATCCCTAAGCCCCGGGGTCACAATTTCAGAAAAAATCTGACTTTTGGCAATTCACTCAAAAATGGTGCCAGAAGCTTGCAAATGCTCTCCTGAAAGCTTTAGCAGTCGAAACAGAAGGCTTTTTATCACAGGACAAGAAATCAGCCCTCCAAAACTTAACCGGCGGAAAAGATTTTTTTGAAAAAAATCCCTAAGTCCCGGGGTCACAATTTCATCAAAAATCTGACTTTTGGCAATTCACTCAAAAATGGTGCCAGAAGCTTGCAAATGCTCTCCTGAAAGCTTTGGCAGTCGAAACAGAAGGCTTTTTATCACAGGACAAGAAATCAGCCCTCCAAAACTTAACCGGCGGAAAAGATTTTTTTGAAAAAATCCCTAAGCCCCGGGGTCACAATTTCATCAAAAATCTGACTTTTGGCAATTCACTCAAAAATGGTGCCAGAAGCTTGCAAATGCTCTCCTGAAAGCTTTAGCAGTCGAAACAGAAGGCTTTCTACCACAGGACAAGAAATCAGCCGTCGAAAACTTAACCGGCGGAAAAGATTTTTTTGAAAAAATCCCTAAGCCCCGGGGTCACAATTTCATCAAAAATCTGACTTTTGGCAATTCACTCAAAAATGGTGCCAGAAGCTTGCAAATGCTCCCCTGAAAGCTTTGGCAGTCGAAACAGAAGGCTTTCTATCACAGGACAAGAAATCAGCCCTCCAAAACTTAACCGACGGAAAAGATTTTTTTGAAAAAATCCCTAAGCCCCGGGGTCACAATTTCATCAAAAATCTGACTTTTGGCAATTCACTCAAAAATGGTGCCAGAAGCTTGCAAATGCTCTCCTGAAAGCTTTAGCAGTCGAAACAGAAGGCTTTCTACCACAGGACAAGAAATCAGCCGTCGAAAACTTAACCGGCGGAAAAGATTTTTTTGAAAAAATCCCTAAGCCCCGGGGTCACAATTTCAGCAAAAATCTGACTTTTGGCAATTCACTCAAAAATGGTGCCAGAAGCTTGCAAATGCTCTCCTGAAAGCTTTGGCAGTCGAAACAGAAGGCTTTTCATCACAGGACAAGAAATCAGCCCTCCAAAACTTAACCGGCGGAAAAGATTTTTTTGAAAAAAAATCCCTAAGCCCCGGGGTCACAATTTCATCAAAAATCTGACTTTTGGCAATTCACTCAAAAATGGTGCCAGAAGCTTGCAAATGCTCTCCTGAAAGCTTTAGCAGTCGAAACAGAAGGCTTTCTACCACAGGACAAGAAATCAGCCGTCGAAAACTTAACCGGCGGAAAAGATTTTTTTGAAAAAATCCCTAAGCCCCGGGGTCACAATTTCATCAAAAATCTGACTTTTGGCAATTCACTCAAAAATGGTGCCAGAAGCTTGCAAATGCTCTCCTGAAAGCTTTGGCAGTCGAAACAGAAGGCTTTTTATCACAGGACAAGAAATCAGCCCTCCAAAACTTAACCGACGGAAAAGATTTTTTTGAAAAAAATCCCTAAGCCCCGGGGTCACAATTTCATCAAAAATCTGACTTTTGGCAATTCACTCAAAAATGGTGCCAGAAGCTTGCAAATGCTCTCCTGAAAGCTTTAGCAGTCGAAACAGAAGGCTTTCTACCACAGGACAAGAAATCAGCCGTCGAAAACTTAACCGGCGGAAAAGATTTTTTTGAAAAAATCCCTAAGCCCCGGGGTCACAATTTCATCAAAAATCTGACTTTTGGCAATTCACTCAAAAATGGTGCCAGAAGCTTGCAAATGCTCTCCTCAAAGCTTTGGCAGTCGAAAGAGAAGGCTTTTTATCACAGGACAAGAAATCAGCCGTCGAAAACTTAACCGGCGGAAAAGATTTTTTTGAAAAAATCCCTAAGCCCCGGGGTCACAATTTCATCAGAAATCTGACTTTTGGCAATTCACTCAAAAATGGTTCCAGAAGCTTGCAAATGCTCCCCTGAAAGCTTTGGCAGTCGAAACAGAACGCTTTCTATCACAGGACAAGAAATCAGCCCTCGAAAACTTAACCGGCGGAAAAGATTTTTTTGAAAAAATCCCTAAGCCCTGGGTTCACAATTTCAGCAAAAATCTGAATTTGGCAATTCACTCAAAAATGGTGCCAGAAGCTTGCAAGTGCTCCCCTGAAAGTTTTGGCAGTCGAAACAGAAGGCTTTCTATCACAGGACAAGAAATCAGCCCTCCAAAACTTAACCGCCGGAAAAGATTTTTTTGAAAAAATCCCTAAGCCCCGGGGTCACAATTTCATCAAAAATCTGACTTTTGGCAATTCACTCAAAAATGGTGCCAGAAGCTTGCAAATGCTCTCCTGAAAGCTTTAGCAGTCGAAACAGAAGGCTTTCTACCACAGGACAAGAAATCAGCCGTCGAAAACTTAACCGGCGGAAAAGATTTTTTTGAAAAAATCCCTAAGCCCCGGGGTCACAATTTCAGCAAAAATCTGACTTTTGGCAATTCACTCAAAAATGGTGCCAGAAGCTTGCAAATGCTCTCCTGAAAGCTTTGGCAGCCGAAACAGAAGGGTTTTTATCACAGGACAAGAAATCAGCCCTCGAATAGTTAACCAGCGGAAAAGATTTTTTTGAAAAAATCCCTAAGCCCCGGGGTCACAATTTCAGCAAAAATCTGACTTTTGGCAATTCACTCAAAAATGGTGCCAGAAGCTTGCAAATGCTCTCCTGAAAGCTTTGGCAGTCGAAACAGAAGGCTTTTTATCACAGGACAAGATCTCAGCCCTCCAAAACTTAACCGGCGGAAAAGATTTTTTTGAAAAAAAATCCCTAAGCCCCGGGGTCACAATTTCATCAAAAATCTGACTTTTGGCAATTCATTCAAAAATGGTGCCAGAAGCTTGCAAATGCTCTCCTGAAAGCTTTGGCAGTCGAAACAGAAGGCTTTTTATCACAGGACAAGAAATCAGCCCTCCAAAACTTAACCGGCGGAAAAGATTTTTTTGAAAAAAATCCCTAAGCCCCGGGGTCACAATTTCAGCAAAAATCTGACTTTTGGCAATTCACTCAAAAATGGTGCCAGAAGCTTGCAAATGCTCCCCTGAAAGCTTTGGCAGTCGAAAGAGAAGGCTTTTTATCACAGGACAAGAAATCAGCCCTCCAAAACTTAACTGGCGGAAAAGATTTTTTTGAAAAAATCCCTAAGCCCCGGGGTCAGAATTTCATCAAAAATCTAACTTTTAGCAATTCACTCAAAAATGGTGCCAGAAGCTTGCAAATGCTCTCCTGAAAGCTTTGGCAGTCGAAACAGAAGGCTTTCTAACACAGGACAAGAAATCAGCCCTCGAAAACTTAACCGGCGGAAAAGTTTTTGTTGAAAAAATCCCTAAGCCCCGGGGTCACAATTTCAGCAAAAATCTGACTTTTGGCAATTCACTCAAAAATGGTGCCAAACGGTTGCAAATGCTCCCATGAAAGCTTTGGCAGTCGAAACAGAAGGCTTTCTATCACAGGACAAGAAATCAGCCCTCGAATAGTTAACCAGCGGAAAAGATTTTTTTGAAAAAATCCCTAAGCCCCGGGGTCACAATTTCAGCAAAAATCTGACTTTTGGCAATTCACTCAAAAATGGTGCCAGAAGCTTGCAAATGCTCTCCTGAAAGCTTTGGCAGTCGAAACAGAAGGCTTTTTATCACAGGACAAGAAATCAGCCCTCCAAAACTTAACCAGCGGAAAAGATTTTTTTGAAAAAATCCCTAAGCCCCGGGGTCACAATTTCATCAAAAATCTGACTTTTGGCAATTCACTCAAAAATGGTGCCAGAAGCTTGCAAATGCTCTCCTGAAAGCTTTGGCAGTCGAAACAGAAGGCTTTTTATCACAGGACAAGAAATCAGCCCTCGAATAGTTAACCAGCGGAAAAGATTTTTTTGAAAAAATCCCTAAGCCCCGGGGTCAAAATTTCAGCAAAAATCTGACTTTTGGCAATTCACTCAAACATGGTGCCAGAAGCTTGCAAATGCTCTCCTGAAAGCTTTGGCAGTCGAAACAGAAGACTTTTTATCACAGGACAAGAAATCAGCCCTCCAAAACTTAACCGGCGGAAAAGATTTTTTTGAAAAAATCCCTAAGCCCCGGGGTCACAATTTCATCAAAAATCTGACTTTTGGCAATTCACTCAAAAATGGTGCCAGAAGCTTGCAAATGCTCTCCTGAAAGCTTTGGCAGTCGAAACAGAAGGCTTTTTATCACAGGACAAGAAATCAGCCCTCGAATAGTTAACCAGCGGAAAAGATTTTTTTGAAAAAATCCCTAAGCCCCGGGGTCAAAATTTCAGCAAAAATCTGACTTTTGGCAATTCACTCAAACATGGTGCCAGAAGCTTGCAAATGCTCTCCTGAAAGCTTTGGTAGTCGAAACAGAAGACTTTTTATCACAGGACAAGAAATCAGCCCTCGAATAGTTAACCAGCGGAAAAGATTTTTTTGAAAAAATCCCTAAGCCCCGGGGTCACAATTTCATCAAAAATCTGACTTTTGGCAATTCACTCAAAAATGGTGCCAGAAGCTTGCAAATGCTCTCCTGAAAGCTTTAGCAGTCGAAACAGAAGGCTTTCTACCACAGGACAAGAAAACAGCCGTCGAAAACTTAACCGGCGGAAAAGATTTTTTTGAAAAAATCCCTAAGCCCCGGGGTCACAATTTCATCAAAAATCTGACTTTTGGCAATTCACTCAAAAATGGTGCCAGAAGCTTGCAAATGCTCTCCTGAAAGCTTTAGCAGTCGAAACAGAAGGCTTTTTATCACAGGACAAGAAATCAGCCCTCCAAAACTTAACCGGCGGAAAAGATTTTTTTGAAAAAATCCCTAAGCCCCGGGGTCACAATTTCATCAAAAATCTGACTTTTGGCAATTCACTCAAAAATGGTGCCAGAAGCTTGCAAATGCTCTCCTGAAAGCTTTGGCAGTCGAAACAGAAGACTTTTTATCACAGGACAAGAAATCAGCCCTCCAAAACTTAACCGGCGGAAAAGATTTTTTTGAAAAAAATCCCTAAGCCCCGGGGTCACAATTTCATCAAAAATCTGACTTTTGGCAATTCACTCAAAAATGGTGCCAGAAGCTTGCAAATGCTCTCCTGAAAGCTTTGGCAGTCGAAACAGAAGGCTTTTTATCACAGGACAAGAAATCAGCCCTCCAAAACTTAACCGGCGGAAAAGATTTTTTTGAAAAAATCCCTAAGCCCCGGGGTCACAATTTCATCAAAAATCTGACTTTTGGCAATTCACTCAAAAATGGTGCCAGAAGCTTGCAAATGCTCTCCTGAAAGCTTTAGCAGTCGAAACAGAAGGCTTTCTACCACAGGACAAGAAATCAGCCGTCGAAAACTTAACCGGCGGAAAAGATTTTTTTGAAAAAATCCCTAAGCCCCGGGGTCACAATTTCATCAAAAATCTGACTTTTGGCAATTCACTCAAAAATGGTGCCAGAAGCTTGCAAATGCTCCCCTGAAAGCTTTGGCAGTCGAAACAGAAGGCTTTCTATCACAGGACAAGAAATCAGCCCTCCAAAACTTAACCGACGGAAAAGATTTTTTTGAAAAAATCCCTAAGCCCCGGGGTCACAATTTCATCAAAAATCTGACTTTTGGCAATTCACTCAAAAATGGTGCCAGAAGCTTGCAAATGCTCTCCTGAAAGCTTTAGCAGTCGAAACAGAAGGCTTTCTACCACAGGACAAGAAATCAGCCGTCGAAAACTTAACCGGCGGAAAAGATTTTTTTGAAAAAAATCCCTAAGCCCCGGGGTCACAATTTCAGCAAAAATCTGACTTTTGGCAATTCACTCAAAAATGGTGCCAGAAGCTTGCAAATGCTCTCCTGAAAGCTTTGGCAGTCGAAACAGAAGGCTTTTTATCACAGGACAAGAAATCAGCCCTCGAATAGTTAACCAGCGGAAAAGATTTTTTTGAAAAAATCCCTAAGCCCCGGGGTCACAATTTCAGCAAAAATCTGACTTTTGGCAATTCACTCAAAAATGGTGCCAGAAGCTTGCAAATGCTCTCCTGAAAGCTTTGGCAGTCGAAACAGAAGGCTTTTCATCACAGGACAAGAAATCAGCCCTCCAAAACTTAACCGGCGGAAAAGATTTTTTTGAAAAAAAATCCCTAAGCCCCGGGGTCACAATTTCATCAAAAATCTGACTTTTGGCAATTCATTCAAAAATGGTGCCAGAAGCTTGCAAATGCTCTCCTGAAAGCTTTGGCAGTCGAAACAGAAGGCTTTTCATCACAGGACAAGAAATCAGCCCTCCAAAACTTAACCGGCGGAAAAGATTTTTTTGAAAAAAATCCCTAAGCCCCGGGGTCACAATTTCATCAAAAATCTGACTTTTGGCAATTCACTCAAAAATGGTGCCAAACGGTTGCAAATGCTCTCCGCAAAGCTTTGGCAGTTGAAAGAGAAGGCTTTTTATCACAGGACAAGAAATCAGCCGTCAAAAACTTAACCGGCGGAAAAGATTTTTTTGAAAAAATCCCTAAGCCCCGGGGTCACAATTTCAGCAAAAATCTGAATTTGGCAATTCACTCAAAAATTGTGCCAGAAGCTTGCAAGTGCTCCCCTGAAAGCTTTGGCAGTCGAAACAGAAGGCTTTCTATCACAGGACAAGAAATCAGCCCTCCAAAACTTAACCGACGGAAAAGATTTTTTTGAAAAAATCCCTAAGCCCCGGGGTCACAATTTCATCAAAAATCTGACTTTTGGCAATTCACTCAAAAATGGTGCCAGAAGCTTGCAAATGCTCTCCTGAAAGCTTTAGCAGTCGAAACAGAAGGCTTTCTACCACAGGACAAGAAATCAGCCGTCGAAAACTTAACCGGCGGAAAAGATTTTTTTGAAAAAAATCCCTAAGCCCCGGGGTCACAATTTCAGCTAAAATCTGACTTTTGGCAATTCACTCAAAAATGGTGCCAGAAGCTTGCAAATGCTCTCCTGAAAGCTTTGGCAGTCGAAACAGAAGGCTTTTTATCACAGGACAAGAAATCAGCCCTCGAATAGTTAACCAGCGGAAAAGATTTTTTTGAAAAAATCCCTAAGCCCCGGGGTCACAATTTCAGCAAAAATCTGACTTTTGGCAATTCACTCAAAAATGGTGCCAGAAGCTTGCAAATGCTCTCCTGAAAGCTTTGGCAGTCGAAACAGAAGGCTTTTCATCACAGGACAAGAAATCAGCCCTCCAAAACTTAACCGGCGGAAAAGATTTTTTTGAAAAAAAATCCCTAAGCCCCGGGGTCACAATTTCATCAAAAATCTGACTTTTGGCAATTCATTCAAAAATGGTGCCAGAAGCTTGCAAATGCTCTCCTGAAAGCTTTGGCAGTCGAAACAGAAGGCTTTTCATCACAGGACAAGAAATCAGCCCTCCAAAACTTAACCGGCGGAAAAGATTTTTTTGAAAAAAATCCCTAAGCCCCGGGGTCACAATTTCATCAAAAATCTGACTTTTGGCAATTCACTCAAAAATGGTGCCAAACGGTTGCAAATGCTCTCCGCAAAGCTTTGGCAGTTGAAAGAGAAGGCTTTTTATCACAGGACAAGAAATCAGCCGTCAAAAACTTAACCGGCGGAAAAGATTTTTTTGAAAAAATCCCTAAGCCCCGGGGTCACAATTTCAGCAAAAATCTGAATTTGGCAATTCACTCAAAAATTGTGCCAGAAGCTTGCAAGTGCTCCCCTGAAAGCTTTGGCAGTCGAAACAGAAGGCTTTTTGTCACAGGACAAGAAATCAGCCCTCGAAAACTTAACCGGCGGAAAAGATTTTTTTGAAAAAAATCCCTAAGCCCCGGGGTCACAATTTCAGCAAAAATCTGACTTTTGGCAATTCACTCAAAAATGGTGCCAGAAGCTTGCAAATGCTCTCCTGAAAGCTTTGGCAGTCGAAACAGAAGGCTTTTTATCACAGGACAAGAAATCAGCCCTCGAATAGTTAACCAGCGGAAAAGATTTTTTTGAAAAAATCCCTAAGCCCCGGGGTCACAATTTCAGCAAAAATCTGACTTTTGGCAATTCACTCAAAAATGGTGCCAGAAGCTTGCAAATGCTCTCCTGAAAGCTTTGGCAGTCGAAACAGAAGGCTTTTCATCACAGGACAAGAAATCAGCCCTCCAAAACTTAACCGGCGGAAAAGATTTTTTTGAAAAAAAATCCCTAAGCCCCGGGGTCACAATTTCATCAAAAATCTGACTTTTGGCAATTCATTCAAAAATGGTGCCAGAAGCTTGCAAATGCTCTCCTGAAAGCTTTGGCAGTCGAAACAGAAGGCTTTTCATCACAGGACAAGAAATCAGCCCTCCAAAACTTAACCGGCGGAAAAGATTTTTTTGAAAAAAATCCCTAAGCCCTGGGGTCACAATTTCATCAAAAATCTGACTTTTGGCAATTCACTCAAAAATGGTGCCAAACGGTTGCAAATGCTCTCCGCAAAGCTTTGGCAGTTGAAAGAGAAGGCTTTTTATCACAGGACAAGAAATCAGCCGTCAAAAACTTAACCGGCGGAAAAGATTTTTTTGAAAAAATCCCTAAGCCCCGGGGTCACAATTTCAGCAAAAATCTGAATTTGGCAATTCACTCAAAAATTGTGCCAGAAGCTTGCAAGTGCTCCCCTGAAAGCTTTGGCAGTCGAAACAGAAGGCTTTCTATCACAGGACAAGAAATCAGCCCTCCAAAACTTAACCGACGGAAAAGATTTTTTTGAAAAAATCCCTAAGCCCCGGGGTCACAATTTCATCAAAAATCTGACTTTTGGCAATTCACTCAAAAATGGTGCCAGAAGCTTGCAAATGCTCTCCTGAAAGCTTTAGCAGTCGAAACAGAAGGCTTTCTACCACAGGACAAGAAATCAGCCGTCGAAAACTTAACCGGCGGAAAAGATTTTTTTGAAAAAAATCCCTAAGCCCCGGGGTCACAATTTCAGCTAAAATCTGACTTTTGGCAATTCACTCAAAAATGGTGCCAGAAGCTTGCAAATGCTCTCCTGAAAGCTTTGGCAGTCGAAACAGAAGGCTTTTTATCACAGGACAAGACATCAGCCCTCGAATAGTTAACCAGCGGAAAAGATTTTTTTGAAAAAATCCCTAAGCCCCGGGGTCACAATTTCAGCAAAAATCTGACTTTTGGCAATTCACTCAAAAATGGTGCCAGAAGCTTGCAAATGCTCTCCTGAAAGCTTTGGCAGTCGAAACAGAAGGCTTTTCATCACAGGACAAGAAATCAGCCCTCCAAAACTTAACCGGCGGAAAAGATTTTTTTGAAAAAAAATCCCTAAGCCCCGGGGTCACAATTTCATCAAAAATCTGACTTTTGGCACTTCATTCAAAAATGGTGCCAGAAGCTTGCAAATGCTCTCCTGAAAGCTTTGGCAGTCGAAACAGAAGGCTTTTCATCACAGGACAAGAAATCAGCCCTCCAAAACTTAACCGGCGGAAAAGATTTTTTTGAAAAAATCCCTAAGCCCCGGGGTCACAATTTCAGCAAAAATCTGACTTTTGGCAATTCACTCAAAAATGGTGCCAAACGGTTGCAAATGCTCTCCGCAAAGCTTTGGCAGTTGAAAGAGAAGGCTTTTTATCACAGGACAAGAAATCAGCCGTCGAAAACTTAACCGGCGGAAAAGATTTTTTTGAAAAAATCCCTAAGCCCCGGGGTCACAATTTCAGCAAAAATCTGAATTTGGCAATTCACTCAAAAATTGTGCCAGAAGCTTGCAAGTGCTCCCCTGAAAGCTTTGGCAGTCGAAACAGAAGGCTTTCTATCACAGGACAAGAAATCAGCCCTCCAAAACTTAACCGACGGAAAAGATTTTTTTGAAAAAATCCCTAAGCCCCGGGGTCACAATTTCATCAAAAATCTGACTTTTGGCAATTCACTCAAAAATGGTGCCAGAAGCTTGCAAATGCTCTCCTGAAAGCTTTAGCAGTCGAAACAGAAGGCTTTCTACCACAGGACAAGAAATCAGCCGTCGAAAACTTAACCGGCGGAAAAGATTTTTTTGAAAAAAATCCCTAAGCCCCGGGGTCACAATTTCAGCAAAAATCTGACTTTTGGCAATTCACTCAAAAATGGTGCCAGAAGCTTGCAAATGCTCTCCTGAAAGCTTTGGCAGTCGAAACAGAAGGCTTTTCATCACAGGACAAGACATCAGCCCTCCAAAACTTAACCGGCGGAAAAGATTTTTTTGAAAAAAAATCCCTAAGCCCCGGGGTCACAATTTCATCAAAAATCTGACTTTTGGCAATTCATTCAAAAATGGTGCCAGAAGCTTGCAAATGCTCTCCTGAAAGCTTTGGCAGTCGAAACAGAAGGCTTTTCATCACAGGACAAGAAATCAGCCCTCCAAAACTTAACCGGCGGAAAAGATTTTTTTGAAAAAATCCCTAAGCCCCGGGGTCACAATTTCAGCAAAAATCTGACTTTTGGCAATTCACTCAAAAATGGTGCCAAACGGTTGCAAATGCTCTCCGCAAAGCTTTGGCAGTTGAAAGAGAAGGCTTTTTATCACAGGACAAGAAATCAGCCGTCAAAAAACTTAACCGGCGGAAAAGATTTTTTTGAAAAAATCCCTAAGCCCCGGGGTCACAATTTCAGCAAAAATCTGAATTTGGCAATTCACTCAAAAATTGTGCCAGAAGCTTGCAAGTGCTCCCCTGAAAGCTTTGGCAGTCGAAACAGAAGGCTTTCTATCCAGGACAGCGAAATCAGCCCTCCAAAACTTAACCGACGGAAAAGATTTTTTTGAAAAAATCCCTAAGCCCCGGGGTCACAATTTCATCAAAAATCTGACTTTTGGCAATTCACTCAAAAATGGTGCCAGAAGCTTGCAAATGCTCTCCTGAAAGCTTTAGCAGTCGAAACAGAAGGCTTTCTACCACAGGACAAGAAATCAGCCGTCGAAAACTTAACCGGCGGAAAAGATTTTTTTGAAAAAAATCCCTAAGCCCCGGGGTCACAATTTCAGCTAAAATCTGACTTTTGGCAATTCACTCAAAAATGGTGCCAGAAGCTTGCAAATGCTCTCCTGAAAGCTTTGGCAGTCGAAACAGAAGGCTTTTTATCACAGGACAAGACATCAGCCCTCGAATAGTTAACCAGCGGAAAAGATTTTTTTTGAAAAAATCCCTAAGCCCGGGGTCACAATTTCAGCAAAAATCTGACTTTGGCAATTCACTCAAAAATGGTGCCAGAAGCTTGCAAATGCTCTCCTGAAAGCTTTGGCAGTCGAAACAGAAGGCTTTTCATCACAGGACAAGAAATCAGCCCTCCAAAACTTAACCGGCGGAAAAGATTTTTTTGAAAAAAAATCCCTAAGCCCCGGGGTCACAATTTCATCAAAAATCTGACTTTTGGCAATTCATTCAAAAATGGTGCCAGAAGCTTGCAAATGCTCTCCTGAAAGCTTTGGCAGTCGAAACAGAAGGCTTTTCATCACAGGACAAGAAATCAGCCCTCCAAAACTTAACCGGCGGAAAAGATTTTTTGAAAAAATCCCTAAGCCCGGGGTCACAATTTCAGCAAAAATCTGACTTTTGGCAATTCACTCAAAAATGGTGCCAAACGGTTGCAAATGCTCTCCGCAAAGCTTTGGCAGTTGAAAGAGAAGGCTTTTATCACAGGACAAGAAATCAGCCGTCGAAAACTTAACCGGCGGAAAAGATTTTTTTGAAAAAATCCCTAAGCCCCGGGGTCACAATTTCAGCAAAAATCTGAATTTGGCAATTCACTCAAAAATTGTGCCAGAAGCTTGCAAGTGCTCCCCTGAAAGCTTTGGC
>NW_027670146.1:0-66446 GCF_964188305.1 Podarcis bocagei
GCTTTGAAGGCAGAGAAATGCTACTCGTGTGGACATCTAGGCCATATGAAGAGGGAATGCAGATATCCCAAGGCCAAGACAGAGCAGCGCAGCGGAAGCTCATCGCGTGGAAAAGGCCAAAGCAAAGGCAAAGGTCCGGTGTCCAGGACAACGCAGCACAAGGCAATGGTCTCACGCTTCACTCCAAACGTCGCAAAGGTCCAGAAGACGTCTAGATCTTTCTTCGTTGTTGATTCAGCAGCTACCCACCACATGTGCAACGATAAGCGACTGTTCGTGTCTTTTACACCGCAGGAAGGTGCGATTCACCAGGCGGATGACCACACGATCCCCAGTCAAGGCTACGGAACTGTTGTTCTTCACAGTTTGGACTTATCGATACAGGATGTACTTTATGTTCCGGATGCCACACACAATCTTCTAAGTGTGATGCAGCTGAATGAACGGAACATTGACGTTTCCTTCAAGAACAAGAAATGCACCATCACAAAGAAAGACGATTATGTATTGCATGCTGAATGTGTTGATCGTTTGTTTGTTTTGTATTATGATGATGTTGTGCAGAATGATACTTGTTGCATTGCAGGTTCTAACAAAAGTTTGCATGCAGGATGTATTCATGATTTTCACAGGAAATTTGGTCATTTGCATTTTGAGGCAGTATCTAAAATGCCTGCCTTGGTTGAAGGTATGACTATTAAACCCTGCAGGTACCACATGAAGTGCAAAGCATGCGCAGCAAACAAGGTGAAAATGGCTGCAAAAGGTAAGGTGTCTAGTAGGCAAGCTACGGAACCATACCAGGTTGTTCATGCTGATTTAGTTGGTCCACTATCGCCCTCTTTGGGTGGAAATAGGTTCTTCATGGTTCTCATTGATGCATTTTCCAGGTATATTTATGTGTATAATCTCAAGCAGAAATCAGAGGCTTTTCCAAGGTTCAAGGAATTCTGTGCTTGGTTGGAAAATGTGCATGGTAAGAAGATAAAAATTCTTTTCACAGATCGCGGGGGAGAATTCACTTCTCAGCAGTTTGAAGCTTTTCTGACTGAGAAAGGAATTCAACACGATTTGTCCAGTCCTCGCTCGCCATGGCAGAATGGGCTTTGCGAAAGGGCAAATCAAACATTGCTTCAAGGGTTAAAAACCTTGCTGCATGATGCCAATCTTCCAGAGAGTTATTGGGCCGAATCTCTCTCATGTTTTATTTACAGTTACAATCGCAGGTTATCTTCAGCGATTGGTTGTACCCCCTATGAGAAGATGTTTGGCAAGAAACCGTACATCAAACACATGAAAATTTTTGGTTCTGACATGTGGATTCATTCACCACAAAGCTCCAAGTTAGGCAAACGTGGATTGCATGGTATTTTTCTAGGTTATCAGAAAGGTTCTTACAGAATAATGATGACTGACTCTAAGACAATTAAGCTCACAAGAAGTGTTGAGTACAATGCCAAGTGGGGGGAGAATGTGGGAATTTTCCAATGTTATCCTGATGACAGTGATGAGACTGAGGATAAACAACAACAACCCACACCCACTGATGAAGGTTCTGATTCTGAGTCTGAAACTGAATCGGATGATTCAGAGGATTTCAAGAGTGCGAAAGCCTCTATGCGACCCTCTGAAAGCTCTGATCAGGAATTGGAAGAACCATTGTTCACAATAGGTCACTTTTCTCCTAAGAAGGAAGAGGAGAGTGTTGAAGACCAAAAGCTGATTCGCAGGTCACAAAGAGCCACAAAAGGCAGACCTCCAAAGAGATTTGCTGATGAATTTGCTAAGACAGCAGTAGCAGCTGTTAAAAGCTCCAAGAAGGTATTTGAACCTTCAAGTTTCAAAGAAATCCAGGATTTGGATTCTAAGGAAGCTGAGCCATGGTTAAATGCCATGAAGGCTGAGCTTGATTCCTTAGAAAGGAACAAAACTTGGGAGCTAGTTCCAGTAGTTCCAGGAATGAAACTGCTTGGAAGCAAATGGGTCTTCAAAGCGAAGACTGATCAAAATGGCAAGATAGTCAGACACAAAGCCAGATTGGTAGCCAGAGGTTTTGCACAGGTACCAGGTGAAGACTATCACGAGACCTACTCACCCACTGTGAGATATGAGAGCATTAGGCTTATGCTCAAGCTAGCTGCAGAGGAAAATCTACACATTAGTCACTATCACGTGAATACAGCGTTTTTGTACGGATCTCTAGGTGAATCACTTTATATGCTTCCACCTGATGGCGTACAGGTAAAACAGGGATTTGTTTGTGCTCTAAAGAAGTCCCTTTATGGTCTCAAACAAAGTGCGCGGTGTTGGCACACAAAACTCACTGAAGCATTGTTTTCTCTAGGTTTTCAGCAAGGGAAAGCTGATCCATGTGTATTTGTCAAAGAGGAGGGGCAAAAGAAGCTGTATTGTTTGTTTTATGTTGATGATATTTTATTCTTTTGGAAAGATGTCACAATGTATAATAACGCCCTAGCTCAACTGAAAGAGCACTTTGACATGAAAGATCTTGGTGAGGTAAACAACTACCTATCTCTGGAAATAGAGAAAGATCAAAGTGGAAACATTCTAGTACACCAGTCACGGAAAATTGCTGATGTGTTAAGCAAACTAAACCTGATGGATGCTAACCCTGTAGACACACCGATGACAACAGGTTATCAGGTAGAAGACACTGAAGAAGCATTTTCTGACACTACACTGTACAGAAGTGTGCTAGGCAAGCTAAACTTCATTGCCAGATGTTCAAGACCTGATATTGCTGTTAGCTGTAATTTGCTAAGCAGACAAGTTAACAATCCTACTGTTAAGGATTGGAAAGCTCTGAAACGCATAGCACGCTATTTGAAAGGCACTATGCATTACAGACTGAGATTTAACAATCAGAAGTCTGGTGGTCTTGAGATTTTTGCAGATGCAAGTTTTGGAAGTGACACCACAGACAGGAAAAGTACGTCTGGAGTTTGCTACATGTACAATCAGGGTCTATTTGATTGGTCATGCAAGAAGCAAACAACAATTAGCTTAAGTACTTGTGAAGTTGAACTGAATGCACTGTCTTATTCACTTAAGGATTGTGAATGGTTGTTACAATTGTGCAAAGACATGAAAATTCCTGTCAAATGTCCAATCCAGGTTTACCAGGACAACAAAGCATGTTTGGCTTTGCTGAATTCGGAAGGTTGTAAGCAAAGCACGAAGCACTTGCAATTGAAGGTGCAACATGCTAGGGAACATATTCAGAAGGGACTCGTAACGGTGTCCTATATGCCAGGTAAAGAAATTCCTGCTGATGTATTGTCCAAGATTGTATCAAGGGATCAACACTGTACCTATGTACAGAAGTTGGGTTTGTACTGATATTGTACGAACACGCTGCCCAGTGATGTTCACAGAAAGGGGGAGGATGTTGGTTTCTGCTCTCTTCACTGTGCAGCGAAGTGCTTGTCACAAGACAATGTTTACATTCCACAGTCAGAGCACTGTTGGGTTTTCCCACGGGAATGGGAAGCTGGATGTGACGTACACTGGTTTCCTGTTTTTCACTGTCTCTCTCGGTGTTCGTTATTCCGAGGAGAAGGACGGTTGCTTCTCTGCTCCCGCAGAGGCAAGATGCATGTTTGTAATTTCTCCACTTTGAACTGAAAATAAAGCAACTTTAAGCATGTGGCACGTACTGCTCATCATTCCGTTGTGCAAAGGACTCTGCAATTACAACTACACCTCTATGGATGTTGGTGATCTGACATTAAGTAAAAGCGAAACCAAAGAAGTGCCATGGTCAGATCACTTCCTGGTGCAACTGGACTTCTCCGCGACCCTTCCCCTCTGCAGGGAGGTGGGACCGATTCGGATGGTCCGCCCCCGCCACTTAATGGATCCAAATGGTTTCCAGAGAGCGGTAGGGGATGTTTTATCTCATGTTGATGGCCTTTCAGCTGATTCCCTGGTGGCCCGCTGTAATGTGGAGTTAACCAGGGCTATTGACTGTTTGGCTCCAAAGCGCCCTCTCCGATTGTATGGAGCCCGGACAGCCCCGTGGTTTTCCACGGATCTGAGGGCAATGAAACAATCGTTGAGACGGCTAGAGCGCCGGTGGCGGATAACCCATTCTGAATCTGACCGGACACGGGTTAGAGCTCAATGTCGAGACTTTCTTCACCGCCTCTATTGCATCTGCGGAAAACAGCAGCAGGAGACTCTTTCAGGTGGTACGCAATTTAGCGGAACCACCTGCTCCATCAGGGCCCAGTAGGGCCAACATGATCTCCTGCAATGACTTTGCAAAGTTTTTTGCAGATAAAGTCGCTCAGATTCGATAAGAGGTAGACTCCACCGTGGGAGCAGGGCCGGGGCGGGAGAGTGCTAGAATCCTGTCTAGTCAAGTTGTGTGGGATCAATTCCAATCTGTTACCCCCGAGGATGTGGACAGGCTGCTTGGACGAGTGAAACCAACCACTTGTCTCCTTGATCCTTGCCCATCCTGGCTTATAAAAGCTAGCCGGGAAGGACTGGGCGATGGGCTTCATGGGGTGGTGAATGCTTCCCTCCGTGAGGGAGCCTTCCCAGACTCGCTGAAAGAGGCAGTTATTAAACCGCTTCTTAAAAAACCATCTTTAGATGCGGCCACGATAGCCAACTATCGCCCAGTCTCAAATCTTCCATTCTTGGGCAAGGTGATTGAGTGAGTGGTTGCTGAACAACTCCAGGCACGCCTGGAAGAAGCGGACCATTTGGATCCCTTCCAGTCGGGATTCAGGCCTCATCATGGGACTGAAACTGCCTTGGTCGCACTGGTTGATGATCTCCGGCGGACTAGGGACAAAGGTGAGAGCTGTTTCCTAGTTCTGCTGGATCTCTCAGCGGCGTTTGATACCATCGACCATAACATCCTACTGTATCAAACACTGTTGCAGACTCAGGCTGTGGCACTATGGCTGTAGCTGTGGCTCTGGTTCTGTTTCAGGCTCTGGCACTGTATCAAGCACTGTTTCAGGCTCAGGCTCAGGCTTCTGCTCTTTATTAGGCTTTGTCTCAGTCTTTGGCTCTAGCACTTATTCTAGCTCTATTTCAGGCTCGGCCTGTGTCTCAGCCTTTGTCTCTGTTTCACGCTGTTTCTCTGTTTCAGGCTCTGGCGCTGTTTCAAGCCCTGTATCTGCCTCTGCCTCTGTTTCAGGCTCTGGCACTCTATCAAGCACTGTTTCTGGCTCTGGCTCTCTTTCAGGCTCTGGTTCTGAATTAGGGATTTGTTCTGGCTCTGGCTGTGTCTCTGGATCTGGCTGTGTCTCTGCTTCAGGCTCCTATGCTGTATCAAGCACTGTATCAGGCTCTGCCTCTCCCTCTGCCCCTGGCTACGTATCAGGCTCTGCCTCTCCCTCTGCCCCTGGCTACGTTTAAGCGTCAGGCTCAGTTTCAGACAGTGTCTCTGTTGCAGGATCCAGCACTCTATCAAGCACTATTTCAGACTCAGGCTGTGGATCTCGGCTGTGGCTCTAGGCTCCGTCTGTGGCTCTGTCTGTGGCTCTGGCTCTCTTTCAGGGTCTGGTTCTGAATGAAGATCTGGTTCTGACTCTGATTCAGGGTCTCATGATGGTTCTTCCTCTGCCTCTGACCCAGCTATGTTTCAGGGTCTGGCTCTCTTTCAGGCTCTGGTTCTGAATTAGGGTTTTGTTCTGGCTCTGGCTGTGGCTCTGGCTCTGGTTCCAGCTCCGGCACTGTATCAAGTACTGTTGCAGACTCAGGCTGTGGCTGCCTGGGAGTGGGTCTCAGCAAGCAAAATGGCTGGGGCAGGTTCCACAGGGGGGGATGCACTCGGAGAACCGATCTCAGTGATCATGGGTAGGAGGAGGAGTTACGCTAAGACAAGACCATGTCATTACCGAGGAAGCAGGCTTAGTCGTTGTCTGAGGACTATCCCTGCCTCCAGGTCTGGTCCTGACCGGAAGGATACTGGAATCAACAAGGGAAACCCACATGACCTGAAAGTGTTGCTGTGCAATACCAGGTCAATGATGAATAAAACCACTGCCATCCACGACCTGATTGTGGATGGAGGCTTGGACCTGGCATGTGTGACAGAGACCTGGTTGGATGAAGCGGATGGGCCTGTCCTTGCCGCTGCATGTCCACCAGGTTTCTCTTACGCACAGCAACCCAGGCCTTGTGGGCGGGGAGGGGGGATTGCAGTGATTTTTAGGAAGTCATTAGTTTGCACCGGGTGTCCTATTGGAAAGACCCAGTTCTCTGAGTGCATGTTCTGGAAGTTGGGCAATAGGGGCAGTACAGGATTCCTATTGGTGTACCGACCTCCTCGCTGCACCAAGGATTCCCTGCCCGAGCTGCTTCAGGTCGTGGCAGATGTCCTCGTGGAGACACCTAGTTTGGTTGTCGTAGGGGATTTTAACATCCATGCCGACACGACCTTACAAGGGGCCGCTCGGGACTTCGTGGAAAGCATGGCCTCCATGGGGCTGTCCCTGAATAAGTCTGGCCCAACTCATAGCCACGGGCATGCCTTAGACCTGGTGTTCACTGTTGGTTTCTGCTCTCTTCACTGTGCAGCGAAGTGCTTGTCACAAGACAATGTTTACATTCCACAGTCAGAGCACTGTTGGGTTTTCCCACGGGAATGGGAAGCTGGATGTGACGTACACTGGTTTCCTGTTTTTCACTGTCTCTCTCGGTGTTCGTTATTCCGAGGAGAAGGACGGTTGCTTCTCTGCTCCCGCAGAGGCAAGATGCATGTTTGTAATTTCTCCACTTTGAACTGAAAATAAAGCAACTTTAAGCATGTGGCACGTACTGCTCATCATTCCGTTGTGCAAAGGACTCTGCAATTACAACATTTTGGTTCCGGGCCCAGAAAGACATAAATCAAACTGAAGAATGAAGACTCCAGAAGCCGAGTCGGAATGCCGGCAGAGGAACAGAGAAACGGATCGCGTTATCTGCTCTGCGCGTCAAGTTTGATTGATGAAGGTATGTGCTCATGCTCCGGGCAGCCTGCCAGCTTCTAATTTATGGCTTTATGGCTGGACTTTGTACTTTTAAAGCCGTTTTGCCGCGATACAGGCAAAGGCACAAGCTCACAGGCTTGGAGGCTGAGAAAGCGAAAGTGCTTTTTACAAGTGCTTTTGGAAGCAGCTGTACTGTGACGCAGCTTGATTAAAGCAGCAATGATGGCTGAAGCAAAGCTGGTTGATGCTTTTGGGATTCCTAAGCTCAATAAGAAAAATTATACGGAGTGGGTACTTTATGCAGAGGCTGTTCTGCGGAAAGAAGGTCTGTTTAATGTTATTACAGACAACCCCCCAGCTCCAATTACAGCTGAATGGGCTACTAAGGATTCCAAAGCACGGGGAACGCTTACATTGATAGTATCCCCAGAAGAGCTCTGTCTGTTGCGTGGCAAGACCACAGCCAGAGAAATTTGGAACACTTTAAGAGAGGCTCACTTGAGGACAGAAGCTGGTTCCTCAATGTACTATTATGCCAAGCTGCATGGCATGGCTCTTGCTGAAGGTGGAGATGTGCGTAAACATCTGAGATGCAGAATCTGAGACACGAGTTGCAACAGAGAGGACTCAACTTTCCAGAGGCTGTGTATTCCTTCATGATACTACATTCTTTGGGTCCAAGTTGGGAGTCCGTTGCCACTCAGATTGCTGTTCAACCAACTGCTCAGCTCACAGTAGCCTATGTTACTGCCGTGATCCAGAATGAAGCAGATCGCCGGGGTGCTAGCTGCATGGGTATGGGGGAGTCTTCACAGACGTCATCCCAGAGTGCAGTGGAACCACCAGAGGGCGCCAAAGCTTTGAAGGCAGAGAAATGCTACTCGTGTGGACATCTAGGCCATATGAAGAGGGAATGCAGATATCCCAAGGCCAAGACAGAGCAGCGCAGCGGAAGCTCATCGCGTGGAAAAGGCCAAAGCAAAGGCAAAGGTCCGGTGTCCAGGACAACGCAGCACAAGGCAATGGTCTCACGCTTCACTCCAAACGTCGCAAAGGTCCAGAAGACGTCTAGATCTTTCTTCGTTGTTGATTCAGCAGCTACCCACCACATGTGCAACGATAAGCGACTGTTCGTGTCTTTTACACCGCAGGAAGGTGCGATTCACCAGGCGGATGACCACACGATCCCCAGTCAAGGCTACGGAACTGTTGTTCTTCACAGTTTGGACTTATCGATACAGGATGTACTTTATGTTCCGGATGCCACACACAATCTTCTAAGTGTGATGCAGCTGAATGAACGGAACATTGACGTTTCCTTCAAGAACAAGAAATGCACCATCACAAAGAAAGACGATTATGTATTGCATGCTGAATGTGTTGATCGTTTGTTTGTTTTGTATTATGATGATGTTGTGCAGAATGATACTTGTTGCATTGCAGGTTCTAACAAAAGTTTGCATGCAGGATGTATTCATGATTTTCACAGGAAATTTGGTCATTTGCATTTTGAGGCAGTATCTAAAATGCCTGCCTTGGTTGAAGGTATGACTATTAAACCCTGCAGGTACCACATGAAGTGCAAAGCATGCGCAGCAAACAAGGTGAAAATGGCTGCAAAAGGTAAGGTGTCTAGTAGGCAAGCTACGGAACCATACCAGGTTGTTCATGCTGATTTAGTTGGTCCACTATCGCCCTCTTTGGGTGGAAATAGGTTCTTCATGGTTCTCATTGATGCATTTTCCAGGTATATTTATGTGTATAATCTCAAGCAGAAATCAGAGGCTTTTCCAAGGTTCAAGGAATTCTGTGCTTGGTTGGAAAATGTGCATGGTAAGAAGATAAAAATTCTTTTCACAGATCGCGGGGGAGAATTCACTTCTCAGCAGTTTGAAGCTTTTCTGACTGAGAAAGGAATTCAACACGATTTGTCCAGTCCTCGCTCGCCATGGCAGAATGGGCTTTGCGAAAGGGCAAATCAAACATTGCTTCAAGGGTTAAAAACCTTGCTGCATGATGCCAATCTTCCAGAGAGTTATTGGGCCGAATCTCTCTCATGTTTTATTTACAGTTACAATCGCAGGTTATCTTCAGCGATTGGTTGTACCCCCTATGAGAAGATGTTTGGCAAGAAACCGTACATCAAACACATGAAAATTTTTGGTTCTGACATGTGGATTCATTCACCACAAAGCTCCAAGTTAGGCAAACGTGGATTGCATGGTATTTTTCTAGGTTATCAGAAAGGTTCTTACAGAATAATGATGACTGACTCTAAGACAATTAAGCTCACAAGAAGTGTTGAGTACAATGCCAAGTGGGGGGAGAATGTGGGAATTTTCCAATGTTATCCTGATGACAGTGATGAGACTGAGGATAAACAACAACAACCCACACCCACTGATGAAGGTTCTGATTCTGAGTCTGAAACTGAATCGGATGATTCAGAGGATTTCAAGAGTGCGAAAGCCTCTATGCGACCCTCTGAAAGCTCTGATCAGGAATTGGAAGAACCATTGTTCACAATAGGTCACTTTTCTCCTAAGAAGGAAGAGGAGAGTGTTGAAGACCAAAAGCTGATTCGCAGGTCACAAAGAGCCACAAAAGGCAGACCTCCAAAGAGATTTGCTGATGAATTTGCTAAGACAGCAGTAGCAGCTGTTAAAAGCTCCAAGAAGGTATTTGAACCTTCAAGTTTCAAAGAAATCCAGGATTTGGATTCTAAGGAAGCTGAGCCATGGTTAAATGCCATGAAGGCTGAGCTTGATTCCTTAGAAAGGAACAAAACTTGGGAGCTAGTTCCAGTAGTTCCAGGAATGAAACTGCTTGGAAGCAAATGGGTCTTCAAAGCGAAGACTGATCAAAATGGCAAGATAGTCAGACACAAAGCCAGATTGGTAGCCAGAGGTTTTGCACAGGTACCAGGTGAAGACTATCACGAGACCTACTCACCCACTGTGAGATATGAGAGCATTAGGCTTATGCTCAAGCTAGCTGCAGAGGAAAATCTACACATTAGTCACTATCACGTGAATACAGCGTTTTTGTACGGATCTCTAGGTGAATCACTTTATATGCTTCCACCTGATGGCGTACAGGTAAAACAGGGATTTGTTTGTGCTCTAAAGAAGTCCCTTTATGGTCTCAAACAAAGTGCACGGTGTTGGCACACAAAACTCACTGAAGCATTGTTTTCTCTAGGTTTTCAGCAAGGGAAAGCTGATCCATGTGTATTTGTCAAAGAGGAGGGGCAAAAGAAGCTGTATTGTTTGTTTTATGTTGATGATATTTTATTCTTTTGGAAAGATGTCACAATGTATAATAACGCCCTAGCTCAACTGAAAGAGCACTTTGACATGAAAGATCTTGGTGAGGTAAACAACTACCTATCTCTGGAAATAGAGAAAGATCAAAGTGGAAACATTCTAGTACACCAGTCACGGAAAATTGCTGATGTGTTAAGCAAACTAAACCTGATGGATGCTAACCCTGTAGACACACCGATGACAACAGGTTATCAGGTAGAAGACACTGAAGAAGCATTTTCTGACACTACACTGTACAGAAGTGTGCTAGGCAAGCTAAACTTCATTGCCAGATGTTCAAGACCTGATATTGCTGTTAGCTGTAATTTGCTAAGCAGACAAGTTAACAATCCTACTGTTAAGGATTGGAAAGCTCTGAAACGCATAGCACGCTATTTGAAAGGCACTATGCATTACAGACTGAGATTTAACAATCAGAAGTCTGGTGGTCTTGAGATTTTTGCAGATGCAAGTTTTGGAAGTGACACCACAGACAGGAAAAGTACGTCTGGAGTTTGCTACATGTACAATCAGGGTCTATTTGATTGGTCATGCAAGAAGCAAACAACAATTAGCTTAAGTACTTGTGAAGTTGAACTGAATGCACTGTCTTATTCACTTAAGGATTGTGAATGGTTGTTACAATTGTGCAAAGACATGAAAATTCCTGTCAAATGTCCAATCCAGGTTTACCAGGACAACAAAGCATGTTTGGCTTTGCTGAATTCGGAAGGTTGTAAGCAAAGCACGAAGCACTTGCAATTGAAGGTGCAACATGCTAGGGAACATATTCAGAAGGGACTCGTAACGGTGTCCTATATGCCAGGTAAAGAAATTCCTGCTGATGTATTGTCCAAGATTGTATCAAGGGATCAACACTGTACCTATGTACAGAAGTTGGGTTTGTACTGATATTGTACGAACACGCTGCCCAGTGATGTTCACAGAAAGGGGGAGGATGTTGGTTTCTGCTCTCTTCACTGTGCAGCGAAGTGCTTGTCACAAGACAATGTTTACATTCCACAGTCAGAGCACTGTTGGGTTTTCCCACGGGAATGGGAAGCTGGATGTGACGTACACTGGTTTCCTGTTTTTCACTGTCTCTCTCGGTGTTCGTTATTCCGAGGAGAAGGACGGTTGCTTCTCTGCTCCCGCAGAGGCAAGATGCATGTTTGTAATTTCTCCACTTTGAACTGAAAATAAAGCAACTTTAAGCATGTGGCACGTACTGCTCATCATTCCGTTGTGCAAAGGACTCTGCAATTACAACTACACCTCTATGGATGTTGGTGATCTGACATTAAGTAAAAGCGAAACCAAAGAAGTGCCATGGTCAGATCACTTCCTGGTGCAACTGGACTTCTCCGCGACCCTTCCCCTCTGCAGGGAGGTGGGACCGATTCGGATGGTCCGCCCCCGCCACTTAATGGATCCAAATGGTTTCCAGAGAGCGGTAGGGGATGTTTTATCTCATGTTGATGGCCTTTCAGCTGATTCCCTGGTGGCCCGCTGTAATGTGGAGTTAACCAGGGCTATTGACTGTTTGGCTCCAAAGCGCCCTCTCCGATTGTATGGAGCCCGGACAGCCCCGTGGTTTTCCACGGATCTGAGGGCAATGAAACAATCGTTGAGACGGCTAGAGCGCCGGTGGCGGATAACCCATTCTGAATCTGACCGGACACGGGTTAGAGCTCAATGTCGAGAGTACCAAGTGGCGATAGCGACGGCAAAGAAGACTTTCTTCACCGCCTCTATTGCATCTGCGGAAAACAGCAGCAGGAGACTCTTTCAGGTGGTACGCAATTTAGCGGAACCACCTGCTCCATCAGGGCCCAGTAGGGCCAACATGATCTCCTGCAATGACTTTGCAAAGTTTTTTGCAGATAAAGTCGCTCAGATTCGATAAGAGGTAGACTCCACCGTGGGAGCAGGGCCGGGGCGGGAGAGTGCTAGAATCCTGTCTAGTCAAGTTGTGTGGGATCAATTCCAATCTGTTACCCCCGAGGATGTGGACAGGCTGCTTGGACGAGTGAAACCAACCACTTGTCTCCTTGATCCTTGCCCATCCTGGCTTATAAAAGCTAGCCGGGAAGGACTGGGCGATGGGCTTCATGGGGTGGTGAATGCTTCCCTCCGTGAGGGAGCCTTCCCAGACTCGCTGAAAGAGGCAGTTATTAAACCGCTTCTTAAAAAACCATCTTTAGATGCGGCCACGATAGCCAACTATCGCCCAGTCTCAAATCTTCCATTCTTGGGCAAGGTGATTGAGTGAGTGGTTGCTGAACAACTCCAGGCACGCCTGGAAGAAGCGGACCATTTGGATCCCTTCCAGTCGGGATTCAGGCCTCATCATGGGACTGAAACTGCCTTGGTCGCACTGGTTGATGATCTCCGGCGGACTAGGGACAAAGGTGAGAGCTGTTTCCTAGTTCTGCTGGATCTCTCAGCGGCGTTTGATACCATCGACCATAACATCCTACTGTATCAAACACTGTTGCAGACTCAGGCTGTGGCACTATGGCTGTAGCTGTGGCTCTGGTTCTGTTTCAGGCTCTGGCACTGTATCAAGCACTGTTTCAGGCTCAGGCTCAGGCTTCTGCTCTTTATTAGGCTTTGTCTCAGTCTTTGGCTCTAGCACTTATTCTAGCTCTATTTCAGGCTCGGCCTGTGTCTCAGCCTTTGTCTCTGTTTCACGCTGTTTCTCTGTTTCAGGCTCTGGCGCTGTTTCAAGCCCTGTATCTGCCTCTGCCTCTGTTTCAGGCTCTGGCACTCTATCAAGCACTGTTTCTGGCTCTGGCTCTCTTTCAGGCTCTGGTTCTGAATTAGGGATTTGTTCTGGCTCTGGCTGTGTCTCTGGATCTGGCTGTGTCTCTGCTTCAGGCTCCTATGCTGTATCAAGCACTGTATCAGGCTCTGCCTCTCCCTCTGCCCCTGGCTACGTTTAAGCGTCAGGCTCAGTTTCAGACAGTGTCTCTGTTGCAGGATCCAGCACTCTATCAAGCACTATTTCAGACTCAGGCTGTGGATCTCGGCTGTGGCTCTAGGCTCCGTCTGTGGCTCTGTCTGTGGCTCTGGCTCTCTTTCAGGGTCTGGTTCTGAATGAAGATCTGGTTCTGACTCTGATTCAGGGTCTCATGATGGTTCTTCCTCTGCCTCTGACCCAGCTATGTTTCAGGGTCTGGCTCTCTTTCAGGCTCTGGTTCTGAATTAGGGTTTTGTTCTGGCTCTGGCTGTGGCTCTGGCTCTGGTTCCAGCTCCGGCACTGTATCAAGTACTGTTGCAGACTCAGGCTGTGGCTGCCTGGGAGTGGGTCTCAGCAAGCAAAATGGCTGGGGCAGGTTCCACAGGGGGGGATGCACTCGGAGAACCGATCTCAGTGATCATGGGTAGGAGGAGGAGTTACGCTAAGACAAGACCATGTCATTACCGAGGAAGCAGGCTTAGTCGTTGTCTGAGGACTATCCCTGCCTCCAGGTCTGGTCCTGACCGGAAGGATACTGGAATCAACAAGGGAAACCCACATGACCTGAAAGTGTTGCTGTGCAATACCAGGTCAATGATGAATAAAACCACTGCCATCCACGACCTGATTGTGGATGGAGGCTTGGACCTGGCATGTGTGACAGAGACCTGGTTGGATGAAGCAGATGGGCCTGTCCTTGCCGCTGCATGTCCACCAGGTTTCTCTTACGCACAGCAACCCAGGCCTTGTGGGCGGGGAGGGGGGATTGCAGTGATTTTTAGGAAGTCATTAGTTTGCACCGGGTGTCCTATTGGAAAGACCCAGTTCTCTGAGTGCATGTTCTGGAAGTTGGGCAATAGGGGCAGTACAGGATTCCTATTGGTGTACCGACCTCCTCGCTGCACCAAGGATTCCCTGCCCGAGCTGCTTCAGGTCGTGGCAGATGTCCTCGTGGAGACACCTAGTTTGGTTGTCGTAGGGGATTTTAACATCCATGCCGACACGACCTTACAAGGGGCCGCTCGGGACTTCGTGGAAAGCATGGCCTCCATGGGGCTGTCCCTGAATAAGTCTGGCCCAACTCATAGCCACGGGCATGCCTTAGACCTGGTGTTCACTGTTGGTTTCTGCTCTCTTCACTGTGCAGCGAAGTGCTTGTCACAAGACAATGTTTACATTCCACAGTCAGAGCACTGTTGGGTTTTCCCACGGGAATGGGAAGCTGGATGTGACGTACACTGGTTTCCTGTTTTTCACTGTCTCTCTCGGTGTTCGTTATTCCGAGGAGAAGGACGGTTGCTTCTCTGCTCCCGCAGAGGCAAGATGCATGTTTGTAATTTCTCCACTTTGAACTGAAAATAAAGCAACTTTAAGCATGTGGCACGTACTGCTCATCATTCCGTTGTGCAAAGGACTCTGCAATTACAACATTTTGGTTCCGGGCCCAGAAAGACATAAATCAAACTGAAGAATGAAGACTCCAGAAGCCGAGTCGGAATGCCGGCAGAGGAACAGAGAAACGGATCGCGTTATCTGCTCTGCGCGTCAAGTTTGATTGATGAAGGTATGTGCTCATGCTCCGGGCAGCCTGCCAGCTTCTAATTTATGGCTTTATGGCTGGACTTTGTACTTTTAAAGCCGTTTTGCCGCGATACAGGCAAAGGCACAAGCTCACAGGCTTGGAGGCTGAGAAAGCGAAAGTGCTTTTTACAAGTGCTTTTGGAAGCAGCTGTACTGTGACGCAGCTTGATTAAAGCAGCAATGATGGCTGAAGCAAAGCTGGTTGATGCTTTTGGGATTCCTAAGCTCAATAAGAAAAATTATACGGAGTGGGTACTTTATGCAGAGGCTGTTCTGCGGAAAGAAGGTCTGTTTAATGTTATTACAGACAACCCCCCAGCTCCAATTACAGCTGAATGGGCTACTAAGGATTCCAAAGCACGGGGAACGCTTACATTGATAGTATCCCCAGAAGAGCTCTGTCTGTTGCGTGGCAAGACCACAGCCAGAGAAATTTGGAACACTTTAAGAGAGGCTCACTTGAGGACAGAAGCTGGTTCCTCAATGTACTATTATGCCAAGCTGCATGGCATGGCTCTTGCTGAAGGTGGAGATGTGCGTAAACATCTGAGATGCAGAATCTGAGACACGAGTTGCAACAGAGAGGACTCAACTTTCCAGAGGCTGTGTATTCCTTCATGATACTACATTCTTTGGGTCCAAGTTGGGAGTCCGTTGCCACTCAGATTGCTGTTCAACCAACTGCTCAGCTCACAGTAGCCTATGTTACTGCCGTGATCCAGAATGAAGCAGATCGCCGGGGTGCTAGCTGCATGGGTATGGGGGAGTCTTCACAGACGTCATCCCAGAGTGCAGTGGAACCACCAGAGGGCGCCAAAGCTTTGAAGGCAGAGAAATGCTACTCGTGTGGACATCTAGGCCATATGAAGAGGGAATGCAGATATCCCAAGGCCAAGACAGAGCAGCGCAGCGGAAGCTCATCGCGTGGAAAAGGCCAAAGCAAAGGCAAAGGTCCGGTGTCCAGGACAACGCAGCACAAGGCAATGGTCTCACGCTTCACTCCAAACGTCGCAAAGGTCCAGAAGACGTCTAGATCTTTCTTCGTTGTTGATTCAGCAGCTACCCACCACATGTGCAACGATAAGCGACTGTTCGTGTCTTTTACACCGCAGGAAGGCGGATGACCACACGATCCCCAGTCAAGGCTACGGAACTGTTGTTCTTCACAGTTTGGACTTATTGATACAGGATGTACTTTACGTTCCGGATGCCACACACAATCTTCTAAGTGTGATGCAGCTGAATGAACGGAACATTGACGTTTCCTTCAAGAACAAGAAATGCACCATCACAAAGAAAGACGATTATGTATTGCATGCTGAATGTGTTGATCGTTTGTTTGTTTTGTATTATGATGATGTTGTGCAGAATGATACTTGTTGCATTGCAGGTTCTAACAAAAGTTTGCATGCAGGATGTATTCATGATTTTCACAGGAAATTTGGTCATTTGCATTTTGAGGCAGTATCTAAAATGCCTGCCTTGGTTGAAGGTATGACTATTAAACCCTGCAGGTACCACATGAAGTGCAAAGCATGCGCAGCAAACAAGGTGAAAATGGCTGCAAAAGGTAAGGTGTCTAGTAGGCAAGCTACGGAACCATACCAGGTTGTTCATGCTGATTTAGTTGGTCCACTATCGCCCTCTTTGGGTGGAAATAGGTTCTTCATGGTTCTCATTGATGCATTTTCCAGGTATATTTATGTGTATAATCTCAAGCAGAAATCAGAGGCTTTTCCAAGGTTCAAGGAATTCTGTGCTTGGTTGGAAAATGTGCATGGTAAGAAGATAAAAATTCTTTTCACAGATCGCGGGGGAGAATTCACTTCTCAGCAGTTTGAAGCTTTTCTGACTGAGAAAGGAATTCAACACGATTTGTCCAGTCCTCGCTCGCCATGGCAGAATGGGCTTTGCGAAAGGGCAAATCAAACATTGCTTCAAGGGTTAAAAACCTTGCTGCATGATGCCAATCTTCCAGAGAGTTATTGGGCCGAATCTCTCTCATGTTTTATTTACAGTTACAATCGCAGGTTATCTTCAGCGATTGGTTGTACCCCCTATGAGAAGATGTTTGGCAAGAAACCGTACATCAAACACATGAAAATTTTTGGTTCTGACATGTGGATTCATTCACCACAAAGCTCCAAGTTAGGCAAACGTGGATTGCATGGTATTTTTCTAGGTTATCAGAAAGGTTCTTACAGAATAATGATGACTGACTCTAAGACAATTAAGCTCACAAGAAGTGTTGAGTACAATGCCAAGTGGGGGGAGAATGTGGGAATTTTCCAATGTTATCCTGATGACAGTGATGAGACTGAGGATAAACAACAACAACCCACACCCACTGATGAAGGTTCTGATTCTGAGTCTGAAACTGAATCGGATGATTCAGAGGATTTCAAGAGTGCGAAAGCCTCTATGCGACCCTCTGAAAGCTCTGATCAGGAATTGGAAGAACCATTGTTCACAATAGGTCACTTTTCTCCTAAGAAGGAAGAGGAGAGTGTTGAAGACCAAAAGCTGATTCGCAGGTCACAAAGAGCCACAAAAGGCAGACCTCCAAAGAGATTTGCTGATGAATTTGCTAAGACAGCAGTAGCAGCTGTTAAAAGCTCCAAGAAGGTATTTGAACCTTCAAGTTTCAAAGAAATCCAGGATTTGGATTCTAAGGAAGCTGAGCCATGGTTAAATGCCATGAAGGCTGAGCTTGATTCCTTAGAAAGGAACAAAACTTGGGAGCTAGTTCCAGTAGTTCCAGGAATGAAACTGCTTGGAAGCAAATGGGTCTTCAAAGCGAAGACTGATCAAAATGGCAAGATAGTCAGACACAAAGCCAGATTGGTAGCCAGAGGTTTTGCACAGGTACCAGGTGAAGACTATCACGAGACCTACTCACCCACTGTGAGATATGAGAGCATTAGGCTTATGCTCAAGCTAGCTGCAGAGGAAAATCTACACATTAGTCACTATCACGTGAATACAGCGTTTTTGTACGGATCTCTAGGTGAATCACTTTATATGCTTCCACCTGATGGCGTACAGGTAAAACAGGGATTTGTTTGTGCTCTAAAGAAGTCCCTTTATGGTCTCAAACAAAGTGCACGGTGTTGGCACACAAAACTCACTGAAGCATTGTTTTCTCTAGGTTTTCAGCAAGGGAAAGCTGATCCATGTGTATTTGTCAAAGAGGAGGGGCAAAAGAAGCTGTATTGTTTGTTTTATGTTGATGATATTTTATTCTTTTGGAAAGATGTCACAATGTATAATAACGCCCTAGCTCAACTGAAAGAGCACTTTGACATGAAAGATCTTGGTGAGGTAAACAACTACCTATCTCTGGAAATAGAGAAAGATCAAAGTGGAAACATTCTAGTACACCAGTCACGGAAAATTGCTGATGTGTTAAGCAAACTAAACCTGATGGATGCTAACCCTGTAGACACACCGATGACAACAGGTTATCAGGTAGAAGACACTGAAGAAGCATTTTCTGACACTACACTGTACAGAAGTGTGCTAGGCAAGCTAAACTTCATTGCCAGATGTTCAAGACCTGATATTGCTGTTAGCTGTAATTTGCTAAGCAGACAAGTTAACAATCCTACTGTTAAGGATTGGAAAGCTCTGAAACGCATAGCACGCTATTTGAAAGGCACTATGCATTACAGACTGAGATTTAACAATCAGAAGTCTGGTGGTCTTGAGATTTTTGCAGATGCAAGTTTTGGAAGTGACACCACAGACAGGAAAAGTACGTCTGGAGTTTGCTACATGTACAATCAGGGTCTATTTGATTGGTCATGCAAGAAGCAAACAACAATTAGCTTAAGTACTTGTGAAGTTGAACTGAATGCACTGTCTTATTCACTTAAGGATTGTGAATGGTTGTTACAATTGTGCAAAGACATGAAAATTCCTGTCAAATGTCCAATCCAGGTTTACCAGGACAACAAAGCATGTTTGGCTTTGCTGAATTCGGAAGGTTGTAAGCAAAGCACGAAGCACTTGCAATTGAAGGTGCAACATGCTAGGGAACATATTCAGAAGGGACTCGTAACGGTGTCCTATATGCCAGGTAAAGAAATTCCTGCTGATGTATTGTCCAAGATTGTATCAAGGGATCAACACTGTACCTATGTACAGAAGTTGGGTTTGTACTGATATTGTACGAACACGCTGCCCAGTGATGTTCACAGAAAGGGGGAGGATGTTGGTTTCTGCTCTCTTCACTGTGCAGCGAAGTGCTTGTCACAAGACAATGTTTACATTCCACAGTCAGAGCACTGTTGGGTTTTCCCACGGGAATGGGAAGCTGGATGTGACGTACACTGGTTTCCTGTTTTTCACTGTCTCTCTCGGTGTTCGTTATTCCGAGGAGAAGGACGGTTGCTTCTCTGCTCCCGCAGAGGCAAGATGCATGTTTGTAATTTCTCCACTTTGAACTGAAAATAAAGCAACTTTAAGCATGTGGCACGTACTGCTCATCATTCCGTTGTGCAAAGGACTCTGCAATTACAACTACACCTCTATGGATGTTGGTGATCTGACATTAAGTAAAAGCGAAACCAAAGAAGTGCCATGGTCAGATCACTTCCTGGTGCAACTGGACTTCTCCGCGACCCTTCCCCTCTGCAGGGAGGTGGGACCGATTCGGATGGTCCGCCCCCGCCACTTAATGGATCCAAATGGTTTCCAGAGAGCGGTAGGGGATGTTTTATCTCATGTTGATGGCCTTTCAGCTGATTCCCTGGTGGCCCGCTGTAATGTGGAGTTAACCAGGGCTATTGACTGTTTGGCTCCAAAGCGCCCTCTCCGATTGTATGGAGCCCGGACAGCCCCGTGGTTTTCCACGGATCTGAGGGCAATGAAACAATCGTTGAGACGGCTAGAGCGCCGGTGGCGGATAACCCATTCTGAATCTGACCGGACACGGGTTAGAGCTCAATGTCGAGAGTACCAAGTGGCGATAGCGACGGCAAAGAAGACTTTCTTCACTGCCTCTATTGCATCTGCGGAAAACAGCAGCAGGAGACTCTTTCAGGTGGTACGCAATTTAGCGGAACCACCTGCTCCATCAGGGCCCAGTAGGGCCAACATGATCTCCTGCAATGACTTTGCAAAGTTTTTTGCAGATAAAGTCGCTCAGATTCGATAAGAGGTAGACTCCACCGTGGGAGCAGGGCCGGGGCGGGAGAGTGCTAGAATCCTGTCTAGTCAAGTTGTGTGGGATCAATTCCAATCTGTTACCCCCGAGGATGTGGACAGGCTGCTTGGACGAGTGAAACCAACCACTTGTCTCCTTGATCCTTGCCCATCCTGGCTTATAAAAGCTAGCCGGGAAGGACTGGGCGATGGGCTTCATGGGGTGGTGAATGCTTCCCTCCGTGAGGGAGCCTTCCCAGACTCGCTGAAAGAGGCAGTTATTAAACCGCTTCTTAAAAAACCATCTTTAGATGCGGCCACGATAGCCAACTATCGCCCAGTCTCAAATCTTCCATTCTTGGGCAAGGTGATTGAGTGAGTGGTTGCTGAACAACTCCAGGCACGCCTGGAAGAAGCGGACCATTTGGATCCCTTCCAGTCGGGATTCAGGCCTCATCATGGGACTGAAACTGCCTTGGTCGCACTGGTTGATGATCTCCGGCGGACTAGGGACAAAGGTGAGAGCTGTTTCCTAGTTCTGCTGGATCTCTCAGCGGCGTTTGATACCATCGACCATAACATCCTACTGTATCAAACACTGTTGCAGACTCAGGCTGTGGCACTATGGCTGTAGCTGTGGCTCTGGTTCTGTTTCAGGCTCTGGCACTGTATCAAGCACTGTTTCAGGCTCAGGCTCAGGCTTCTGCTCTTTATTAGGCTTTGTCTCAGTCTTTGGCTCTAGCACTTATTCTAGCTCTATTTCAGGCTCGGCCTGTGTCTCAGCCTTTGTCTCTGTTTCACGCTGTTTCTCTGTTTCAGGCTCTGGCGCTGTTTCAAGCCCTGTATCTGCCTCTGCCTCTGTTTCAGGCTCTGGCACTCTATCAAGCACTGTTTCTGGCTCTGGCTCTCTTTCAGGCTCTGGTTCTGAATTAGGGATTTGTTCTGGCTCTGGCTGTGTCTCTGGATCTGGCTGTGTCTCTGCTTCAGGCTCCTATGCTGTATCAAGCACTGTATCAGGCTCTGCCTCTCCCTCTGCCCCTGGCTACGTTTAAGCGTCAGGCTCAGTTTCAGACAGTGTCTCTGTTGCAGGATCCAGCACTCTATCAAGCACTATTTCAGACTCAGGCTGTGGATCTCGGCTGTGGCTCTAGGCTCCGTCTGTGGCTCTGTCTGTGGCTCTGGCTCTCTTTCAGGGTCTGGTTCTGAATGAAGATCTGGTTCTGACTCTGATTCAGGGTCTCATGATGGTTCTTCCTCTGCCTCTGACCCAGCTATGTTTCAGGGTCTGGCTCTCTTTCAGGCTCTGGTTCTGAATTAGGGTTTTGTTCTGGCTCTGGCTGTGGCTCTGGCTCTGGTTCCAGCTCCGGCACTGTATCAAGTACTGTTGCAGACTCAGGCTGTGGCTGCCTGGGAGTGGGTCTCAGCAAGCAAAATGGCTGGGGCAGGTTCCACAGGGGGGGATGCACTCGGAGAACCGATCTCAGTGATCATGGGTAGGAGGAGGAGTTACGCTAAGACAAGACCATGTCATTACCGAGGAAGCAGGCTTAGTCGTTGTCTGAGGACTATCCCTGCCTCCAGGTCTGGTCCTGACCGGAAGGATACTGGAATCAACAAGGGAAACCCACATGACCTGAAAGTGTTGCTGTGCAATACCAGGTCAATGATGAATAAAACCACTGCCATCCACGACCTGATTGTGGATGGAGGCTTGGACCTGGCATGTGTGACAGAGACCTGGTTGGATGAAGCGGATGGGCCTGTCCTTGCCGCTGCATGTCCACCAGGTTTCTCTTACGCACAGCAACCCAGGCCTTGTGGGCGGGGAGGGGGGATTGCAGTGATTTTTAGGAAGTCATTAGTTTGCACCGGGTGTCCTATTGGAAAGACCCAGTTCTCTGAGTGCATGTTCTGGAAGTTGGGCAATAGGGGCAGTACAGGATTCCTATTGGTGTACCGACCTCCTCGCTGCACCAAGGATTCCCTGCCCGAGCTGCTTCAGGTCGTGGCAGATGTCCTCGTGGAGACACCTAGTTTGGTTGTCGTAGGGGATTTTAACATCCATGCCGACACGACCTTACAAGGGGCCGCTCGGGACTTCGTGGAAAGCATGGCCTCCATGGGGCTGTCCCTGAATAAGTCTGGCCCAACTCATAGCCACGGGCATGCCTTAGACCTGGTGTTCACTGTTGGTTTCTGCTCTCTTCACTGTGCAGCGAAGTGCTTGTCACAAGACAATGTTTACATTCCACAGTCAGAGCACTGTTGGGTTTTCCCACGGGAATGGGAAGCTGGATGTGACGTACACTGGTTTCCTGTTTTTCACTGTCTCTCTCGGTGTTCGTTATTCCGAGGAGAAGGACGGTTGCTTCTCTGCTCCCGCAGAGGCAAGATGCATGTTTGTAATTTCTCCACTTTGAACTGAAAATAAAGCAACTTTAAGCATGTGGCACGTACTGCTCATCATTCCGTTGTGCAAAGGACTCTGCAATTACAACATTTTGGTTCCGGGCCCAGAAAGACATAAATCAAACTGAAGAATGAAGACTCCAGAAGCCGAGTCGGAATGCCGGCAGAGGAACAGAGAAACG
The DNA here is from genome assembly GCF_964188305.1 of Podarcis bocagei. Lineage (NCBI taxonomy): Eukaryota > Metazoa > Chordata > Lepidosauria > Squamata > Lacertidae > Podarcis > Podarcis bocagei. The sequence goes on from NW_027670146.1 coordinate 22,541, forward strand.
GATCGCGTTATCTGCTCTGCGCGTCAAGTTTGATTGATGAAGGTATGTGCTCATGCTCCGGGCAGCCTGCCAGCTTCTAATTTATGGCTTTATGGCTGGACTTTGTACTTTTAAAGCCGTTTTGCCGCGATACAGGCAAAGGCACAAGCTCACAGGCTTGGAGGCTGAGAAAGCGAAAGTGCTTTTTACAAGTGCTTTTGGAAGCAGCTGTACTGTGACGCAGCTTGATTAAAGCAGCAATGATGGCTGAAGCAAAGCTGGTTGATGCTTTTGGGATTCCTAAGCTCAATAAGAAAAATTATACGGAGTGGGTACTTTATGCAGAGGCTGTTCTGCGGAAAGAAGGTCTGTTTAATGTTATTACAGACAACCCCCCAGCTCCAATTACAGCTGAATGGGCTACTAAGGATTCCAAAGCACGGGGAACGCTTACATTGATAGTATCCCCAGAAGAGCTCTGTCTGTTGCGTGGCAAGACCACAGCCAGAGAAATTTGGAACACTTTAAGAGAGGCTCACTTGAGGACAGAAGCTGGTTCCTCAATGTACTATTATGCCAAGCTGCATGGCATGGCTCTTGCTGAAGGTGGAGATGTGCGTAAACATCTGAGATGCAGAATCTGAGACACGAGTTGCAACAGAGAGGACTCAACTTTCCAGAGGCTGTGTATTCCTTCATGATACTACATTCTTTGGGTCCAAGCTGGGAGTCCGTTGCCACTCAGATTGCTGTTCAACCAACTGCTCAGCTCACAGTAGCCTATGTTACTGCCGTGATCCAGAATGAAGCAGATCGCCGGGGTGCTAGCTGCATGGGTATGGGGGAGTCTTCACAGACGTCATCCCAGAGTGCAGTGGAACCACCAGAGGGCGCCAAAGCTTTGAAGGCAGAGAAATGCTACTCGTGTGGACATCTAGGCCATATGAAGAGGGAATGCAGATATCCCAAGGCCAAGACAGAGCAGCGCAGCGGAAGCTCATCGCGTGGAAAAGGCCAAAGCAAAGGCAAAGGTCCGGTGTCCAGGACAACGCAGCACAAGGCAATGGTCTCACGCTTCACTCCAAACGTCGCAAAGGTCCAGAAGACGTCTAGATCTTTCTTCGTTGTTGATTCAGCAGCTACCCACCACATGTGCAACGATAAGCGACTGTTCGTGTCTTTTACACCGCAGGAAGGTGCGATTCACCAGGCGGATGACCACACGATCCCCAGTCAAGGCTACGGAACTGTTGTTCTTCACAGTTTGGACTTATCGATACAGGATGTACTTTATGTTCCGGATGCCACACACAATCTTCTAAGTGTGATGCAGCTGAATGAACGGAACATTGACGTTTCCTTCAAGAACAAGAAATGCACCATCACAAAGAAAGACGATTATGTATTGCATGCTGAATGTGTTGATCGTTTGTTTGTTTTGTATTATGATGATGTTGTGCAGAATGATACTTGTTGCATTGCAGGTTCTAACAAAAGTTTGCATGCAGGATGTATTCATGATTTTCACAGGAAATTTGGTCATTTGCATTTTGAGGCAGTATCTAAAATGCCTGCCTTGGTTGAAGGTATGACTATTAAACCCTGCAGGTACCACATGAAGTGCAAAGCATGCGCAGCAAACAAGGTGAAAATGGCTGCAAAAGGTAAGGTGTCTAGTAGGCAAGCTACGGAACCATACCAGGTTGTTCATGCTGATTTAGTTGGTCCACTATCGCCCTCTTTGGGTGGAAATAGGTTCTTCATGGTTCTCATTGATGCATTTTCCAGGTATATTTATGTGTATAATCTCAAGCAGAAATCAGAGGCTTTTCCAAGGTTCAAGGAATTCTGTGCTTGGTTGGAAAATGTGCATGGTAAGAAGATAAAAATTCTTTTCACAGATCGCGGGGGAGAATTCACTTCTCAGCAGTTTGAAGCTTTTCTGACTGAGAAAGGAATTCAACACGATTTGTCCAGTCCTCGCTCGCCATGGCAGAATGGGCTTTGCGAAAGGGCAAATCAAACATTGCTTCAAGGGTTAAAAACCTTGCTGCATGATGCCAATCTTCCAGAGAGTTATTGGGCCGAATCTCTCTCATGTTTTATTTACAGTTACAATCGCAGGTTATCTTCAGCGATTGGTTGTACCCCCTATGAGAAGATGTTTGGCAAGAAACCGTACATCAAACACATGAAAATTTTTGGTTCTGACATGTGGATTCATTCACCACAAAGCTCCAAGTTAGGCAAACGTGGATTGCATGGTATTTTTCTAGGTTATCAGAAAGGTTCTTACAGAATAATGATGACTGACTCTAAGACAATTAAGCTCACAAGAAGTGTTGAGTACAATGCCAAGTGGGGGGAGAATGTGGGAATTTTCCAATGTTATCCTGATGACAGTGATGAGACTGAGGATAAACAACAACAACCCACACCCACTGATGAAGGTTCTGATTCTGAGTCTGAAACTGAATCGGATGATTCAGAGGATTTCAAGAGTGCGAAAGCCTCTATGCGACCCTCTGAAAGCTCTGATCAGGAATTGGAAGAACCATTGTTCACAATAGGTCACTTTTCTCCTAAGAAGGAAGAGGAGAGTGTTGAAGACCAAAAGCTGATTCGCAGGTCACAAAGAGCCACAAAAGGCAGACCTCCAAAGAGATTTGCTGATGAATTTGCTAAGACAGCAGTAGCAGCTGTTAAAAGCTCCAAGAAGGTATTTGAACCTTCAAGTTTCAAAGAAATCCAGGATTTGGATTCTAAGGAAGCTGAGCCATGGTTAAATGCCATGAAGGCTGAGCTTGATTCCTTAGAAAGGAACAAAACTTGGGAGCTAGTTCCAGTAGTTCCAGGAATGAAACTGCTTGGAAGCAAATGGGTCTTCAAAGCGAAGACTGATCAAAATGGCAAGATAGTCAGACACAAAGCCAGATTGGTAGCCAGAGGTTTTGCACAGGTACCAGGTGAAGACTATCACGAGACCTACTCACCCACTGTGAGATATGAGAGCATTAGGCTTATGCTCAAGCTAGCTGCAGAGGAAAATCTACACATTAGTCACTATCACGTGAATACAGCGTTTTTGTACGGATCTCTAGGTGAATCACTTTATATGCTTCCACCTGATGGCGTACAGGTAAAACAGGGATTTGTTTGTGCTCTAAAGAAGTCCCTTTATGGTCTCAAACAAAGTGCACGGTGTTGGCACACAAAACTCACTGAAGCATTGTTTTCTCTAGGTTTTCAGCAAGGGAAAGCTGATCCATGTGTATTTGTCAAAGAGGAGGGGCAAAAGAAGCTGTATTGTTTGTTTTATGTTGATGATATTTTATTCTTTTGGAAAGATGTCACAATGTATAATAACGCCCTAGCTCAACTGAAAGAGCACTTTGACATGAAAGATCTTGGTGAGGTAAACAACTACCTATCTCTGGAAATAGAGAAAGATCAAAGTGGAAACATTCTAGTACACCAGTCACGGAAAATTGCTGATGTGTTAAGCAAACTAAACCTGATGGATGCTAACCCTGTAGACACACCGATGACAACAGGTTATCAGGTAGAAGACACTGAAGAAGCATTTTCTGACACTACACTGTACAGAAGTGTGCTAGGCAAGCTAAACTTCATTGCCAGATGTTCAAGACCTGATATTGCTGTTAGCTGTAATTTGCTAAGCAGACAAGTTAACAATCCTACTGTTAAGGATTGGAAAGCTCTGAAACGCATAGCACGCTATTTGAAAGGCACTATGCATTACAGACTGAGATTTAACAATCAGAAGTCTGGTGGTCTTGAGATTTTTGCAGATGCAAGTTTTGGAAGTGACACCACAGACAGGAAAAGTACGTCTGGAGTTTGCTACATGTACAATCAGGGTCTATTTGATTGGTCATGCAAGAAGCAAACAACAATTAGCTTAAGTACTTGTGAAGTTGAACTGAATGCACTGTCTTATTCACTTAAGGATTGTGAATGGTTGTTACAATTGTGCAAAGACATGAAAATTCCTGTCAAATGTCCAATCCAGGTTTACCAGGACAACAAAGCATGTTTGGCTTTGCTGAATTCGGAAGGTTGTAAGCAAAGCACGAAGCACTTGCAATTGAAGGTGCAACATGCTAGGGAACATATTCAGAAGGGACTCGTAACGGTGTCCTATATGCCAGGTAAAGAAATTCCTGCTGATGTATTGTCCAAGATTGTATCAAGGGATCAACACTGTACCTATGTACAGAAGTTGGGTTTGTACTGATATTGTACGAACACGCTGCCCAGTGATGTTCACAGAAAGGGGGAGGATGTTGGTTTCTGCTCTCTTCACTGTGCAGCGAAGTGCTTGTCACAAGACAATGTTTACATTCCACAGTCAGAGCACTGTTGGGTTTTCCCACGGGAATGGGAAGCTGGATGTGACGTACACTGGTTTCCTGTTTTTCACTGTCTCTCTCGGTGTTCGTTATTCCGAGGAGAAGGACGGTTGCTTCTCTGCTCCCGCAGAGGCAAGATGCATGTTTGTAATTTCTCCACTTTGAACTGAAAATAAAGCAACTTTAAGCATGTGGCACGTACTGCTCATCATTCCGTTGTGCAAAGGACTCTGCAATTACAACTACACCTCTATGGATGTTGGTGATCTGACATTAAGTAAAAGCGAAACCAAAGAAGTGCCATGGTCAGATCACTTCCTGGTGCAACTGGACTTCTCCGCGACCCTTCCCCTCTGCAGGGAGGTGGGACCGATTCGGATGGTCCGCCCCCGCCACTTAATGGATCCAAATGGTTTCCAGAGAGCGGTAGGGGATGTTTTATCTCATGTTGATGGCCTTTCAGCTGATTCCCTGGTGGCCCGCTGTAATGTGGAGTTAACCAGGGCTATTGACTGTTTGGCTCCAAAGCGCCCTCTCCGATTGTATGGAGCCCGGACAGCCCCGTGGTTTTCCACGGATCTGAGGGCAATGAAACAATCGTTGAGACGGCTAGAGCGCCGGTGGCGGATAACCCATTCTGAATCTGACCGGACACGGGTTAGAGCTCAATGTCGAGAGTACCAAGTGGCGATAGCGACGGCAAAGAAGACTTTCTTCACTGCCTCTATTGCATCTGCGGAAAACAGCAGCAGGAGACTCTTTCAGGTGGTACGCAATTTAGCGGAACCACCTGCTCCATCAGGGCCCAGTAGGGCCAACATGATCTCCTGCAATGACTTTGCAAAGTTTTTTGCAGATAAAGTCGCTCAGATTCGATAAGAGGTAGACTCCACCGTGGGAGCAGGGCCAGGGCGGGAGAGTGCTAGAATCCTGTCTAGTCAAGTTGTGTGGGATCAATTCCAATCTGTTACCCCCGAGGATGTGGACAGGCTGCTTGGACGAGTGAAACCAACCACTTGTCTCCTTGATCCTTGCCCATCCTGGCTTATAAAAGCTAGCCGGGAAGGACTGGGCGATGGGCTTCATGGGGTGGTGAATGCTTCCCTCCGTGAGGGAGCCTTCCCAGACTCGCTGAAAGAGGCAGTTATTAAACCGCTTCTTAAAAAACCATCTTTAGATGCGGCCACGATAGCCAACTATCGCCCAGTCTCAAATCTTCCATTCTTGGGCAAGGTGATTGAGTGAGTGGTTGCTGAACAACTCCAGGCACGCCTGGAAGAAGCGGACCATTTGGATCCCTTCCAGTCGGGATTCAGGCCTCATCATGGGACTGAAACTGCCTTGGTCGCACTGGTTGATGATCTCCGGCGGACTAGGGACAAAGGTGAGAGCTGTTTCCTAGTTCTGCTGGATCTCTCAGCGGCGTTTGATACCATCGACCATAACATCCTACTGTATCAAACACTGTTGCAGACTCAGGCTGTGGCACTATGGCTGTAGCTGTGGCTCTGGTTCTGTTTCAGGCTCTGGCACTGTATCAAGCACTGTTTCAGGCTCAGGCTCAGGCTTCTGCTCTTTATTAGGCTTTGTCTCAGTCTTTGGCTCTAGCACTTATTCTAGCTCTATTTCAGGCTCGGCCTGTGTCTCAGCCTTTGTCTCTGTTTCACGCTGTTTCTCTGTTTCAGGCTCTGGCGCTGTTTCAAGCCCTGTATCTGCCTCTGCCTCTGTTTCAGGCTCTGGCACTCTATCAAGCACTGTTTCTGGCTCTGGCTCTCTTTCAGGCTCTGGTTCTGAATTAGGGATTTGTTCTGGCTCTGGCTGTGTCTCTGGATCTGGCTGTGTCTCTGCTTCAGGCTCCTATGCTGTATCAAGCACTGTATCAGGCTCTGCCTCTCCCTCTGCCCCTGGCTACGTATCAGGCTCTGCCTCTCCCTCTGCCCCTGGCTACGTTTAAGCGTCAGGCTCAGTTTCAGACAGTGTCTCTGTTGCAGGATCCAGCACTCTATCAAGCACTATTTCAGACTCAGGCTGTGGATCTCGGCTGTGGCTCTAGGCTCCGTCTGTGGCTCTGTCTGTGGCTCTGGCTCTCTTTCAGGGTCTGGTTCTGAATGAAGATCTGGTTCTGACTCTGATTCAGGGTCTCATGATGGTTCTTCCTCTGCCTCTGACCCAGCTATGTTTCAGGGTCTGGCTCTCTTTCAGGCTCTGGTTCTGAATTAGGGTTTTGTTCTGGCTCTGGCTGTGGCTCTGGCTCTGGTTCCAGCTCCGGCACTGTATCAAGTACTGTTGCAGACTCAGGCTGTGGCTGCCTGGGAGTGGGTCTCAGCAAGCAAAATGGCTGGGGCAGGTTCCACAGGGGGGGATGCACTCGGAGAACCGATCTCAGTGATCATGGGTAGGAGGAGGAGTTACGCTAAGACAAGACCATGTCATTACCGAGGAAGCAGGCTTAGTCGTTGTCTGAGGACTATCCCTGCCTCCAGGTCTGGTCCTGACCGGAAGGATACTGGAATCAACAAGGGAAACCCACATGACCTGAAAGTGTTGCTGTGCAATACCAGGTCAATGATGAATAAAACCACTGCCATCCACGACCTGATTGTGGATGGAGGCTTGGACCTGGCATGTGTGACAGAGACCTGGTTGGATGAAGCGGATGGGCCTGTCCTTGCCGCTGCATGTCCACCAGGTTTCTCTTACGCACAGCAACCCAGGCCTTGTGGGCGGGGAGGGGGGATTGCAGTGATTTTTAGGAAGTCATTAGTTTGCACCGGGTGTCCTATTGGAAAGACCCAGTTCTCTGAGTGCATGTTCTGGAAGTTGGGCAATAGGGGCAGTACAGGATTCCTATTGGTGTACCGACCTCCTCGCTGCACCAAGGATTCCCTGCCCGAGCTGCTTCAGGTCGTGGCAGATGTCCTCGTGGAGACACCTAGTTTGGTTGTCGTAGGGGATTTTAACATCCATGCCGACACGACCTTACAAGGGGCCGCTCGGGACTTCGTGGAAAGCATGGCCTCCATGGGGCTGTCCCTGAATAAGTCTGGCCCAACTCATAGCCACGGGCATGCCTTAGACCTGGTGTTCACTGTTGGTTTCTGCTCTCTTCACTGTGCAGCGAAGTGCTTGTCACAAGACAATGTTTACATTCCACAGTCAGAGCACTGTTGGGTTTTCCCACGGGAATGGGAAGCTGGATGTGACGTACACTGGTTTCCTGTTTTTCACTGTCTCTCTCGGTGTTCGTTATTCCGAGGAGAAGGACGGTTGCTTCTCTGCTCCCGCAGAGGCAAGATGCATGTTTGTAATTTCTCCACTTTGAACTGAAAATAAAGCAACTTTAAGCATGTGGCACGTACTGCTCATCATTCCGTTGTGCAAAGGACTCTGCAATTACAACATTTTGGTTCCGGGCCCAGAAAGACATAAATCAAACTGAAGAATGAAGACTCCAGAAGCCGAGTCGGAATGCCGGCAGAGGAACAGAGAAACGGATCGCGTTATCTGCTCTGCGCGTCAAGTTTGATTGATGAAGGTATGTGCTCATGCTCCGGGCAGCCTGCCAGCTTCTAATTTATGGCTTTATGGCTGGACTTTGTACTTTTAAAGCCGTTTTGCCGCGATACAGGCAAAGGCACAAGCTCACAGGCTTGGAGGCTGAGAAAGCGAAAGTGCTTTTTACAAGTGCTTTTGGAAGCAGCTGTACTGTGACGCAGCTTGATTAAAGCAGCAATGATGGCTGAAGCAAAGCTGGTTGATGCTTTTGGGATTCCTAAGCTCAATAAGAAAAATTATACGGAGTGGGTACTTTATGCAGAGGCTGTTCTGCGGAAAGAAGGTCTGTTTAATGTTATTACAGACAACCCCCCAGCTCCAATTACAGCTGAATGGGCTACTAAGGATTCCAAAGCACGGGGAACGCTTACATTGATAGTATCCCCAGAAGAGCTCTGTCTGTTGCGTGGCAAGACCACAGCCAGAGAAATTTGGAACACTTTAAGAGAGGCTCACTTGAGGACAGAAGCTGGTTCCTCAATGTACTATTATGCCAAGCTGCATGGCATGGCTCTTGCTGAAGGTGGAGATGTGCGTAAACATCTGAGATGCAGAATCTGAGACACGAGTTGCAACAGAGAGGACTCAACTTTCCAGAGGCTGTGTATTCCTTCATGATACTACATTCTTTGGGTCCAAGTTGGGAGTCCGTTGCCACTCAGATTGCTGTTCAACCAACTGCTCAGCTCACAGTAGCCTATGTTACTGCCGTGATCCAGAATGAAGCAGATCGCCGGGGTGCTAGCTGCATGGGTATGGGGGAGTCTTCACAGACGTCATCCCAGAGTGCAGTGGAACCACCAGAGGGCGCCAAAGCTTTGAAGGCAGAGAAATGCTACTCGTGTGGACATCTAGGCCATATGAAGAGGGAATGCAGATATCCCAAGGCCAAGACAGAGCAGCGCAGCGGAAGCTCATCGCGTGGAAAAGGCCAAAGCAAAGGCAAAGGTCCGGTGTCCAGGACAACGCAGCACAAGGCAATGGTCTCACGCTTCACTCCAAACGTCGCAAAGGTCCAGAAGACGTCTAGATCTTTCTTCGTTGTTGATTCAGCAGCTACCCACCACATGTGCAACGATAAGCGACTGTTCGTGTCTTTTACACCGCAGGAAGGTGCGATTCACCAGGCGGATGACCACACGATCCCCAGTCAAGGCTACGGAACTGTTGTTCTTCACAGTTTGGACTTATCGATACAGGATGTACTTTATGTTCCGGATGCCACACACAATCTTCTAAGTGTGATGCAGCTGAATGAACGGAACATTGACGTTTCCTTCAAGAACAAGAAATGCACCATCACAAAGAAAGACGATTATGTATTGCATGCTGAATGTGTTGATCGTTTGTTTGTTTTGTATTATGATGATGTTGTGCAGAATGATACTTGTTGCATTGCAGGTTCTAACAAAAGTTTGCATGCAGGATGTATTCATGATTTTCACAGGAAATTTGGTCATTTGCATTTTGAGGCAGTATCTAAAATGCCTGCCTTGGTTGAAGGTATGACTATTAAACCCTGCAGGTACCACATGAAGTGCAAAGCATGCGCAGCAAACAAGGTGAAAATGGCTGCAAAAGGTAAGGTGTCTAGTAGGCAAGCTACGGAACCATACCAGGTTGTTCATGCTGATTTAGTTGGTCCACTATCGCCCTCTTTGGGTGGAAATAGGTTCTTCATGGTTCTCATTGATGCATTTTCCAGGTATATTTATGTGTATAATCTCAAGCAGAAATCAGAGGCTTTTCCAAGGTTCAAGGAATTCTGTGCTTGGTTGGAAAATGTGCATGGTAAGAAGATAAAAATTCTTTTCACAGATCGCGGGGGAGAATTCACTTCTCAGCAGTTTGAAGCTTTTCTGACTGAGAAAGGAATTCAACACGATTTGTCCAGTCCTCGCTCGCCATGGCAGAATGGGCTTTGCGAAAGGGCAAATCAAACATTGCTTCAAGGGTTAAAAACCTTGCTGCATGATGCCAATCTTCCAGAGAGTTATTGGGCCGAATCTCTCTCATGTTTTATTTACAGTTACAATCGCAGGTTATCTTCAGCGATTGGTTGTACCCCCTATGAGAAGATGTTTGGCAAGAAACCGTACATCAAACACATGAAAATTTTTGGTTCTGACATGTGGATTCATTCACCACAAAGCTCCAAGTTAGGCAAACGTGGATTGCATGGTATTTTTCTAGGTTATCAGAAAGGTTCTTACAGAATAATGATGACTGACTCTAAGACAATTAAGCTCACAAGAAGTGTTGAGTACAATGCCAAGTGGGGGGAGAATGTGGGAATTTTCCAATGTTATCCTGATGACAGTGATGAGACTGAGGATAAACAACAACAACCCACACCCACTGATGAAGGTTCTGATTCTGAGTCTGAAACTGAATCGGATGATTCAGAGGATTTCAAGAGTGCGAAAGCCTCTATGCGACCCTCTGAAAGCTCTGATCAGGAATTGGAAGAACCATTGTTCACAATAGGTCACTTTTCTCCTAAGAAGGAAGAGGAGAGTGTTGAAGACCAAAAGCTGATTCGCAGGTCACAAAGAGCCACAAAAGGCAGACCTCCAAAGAGATTTGCTGATGAATTTGCTAAGACAGCAGTAGCAGCTGTTAAAAGCTCCAAGAAGGTATTTGAACCTTCAAGTTTCAAAGAAATCCAGGATTTGGATTCTAAGGAAGCTGAGCCATGGTTAAATGCCATGAAGGCTGAGCTTGATTCCTTAGAAAGGAACAAAACTTGGGAGCTAGTTCCAGTAGTTCCAGGAATGAAACTGCTTGGAAGCAAATGGGTCTTCAAAGCGAAGACTGATCAAAATGGCAAGATAGTCAGACACAAAGCCAGATTGGTAGCCAGAGGTTTTGCACAGGTACCAGGTGAAGACTATCACGAGACCTACTCACCCACTGTGAGATATGAGAGCATTAGGCTTATGCTCAAGCTAGCTGCAGAGGAAAATCTACACATTAGTCACTATCACGTGAATACAGCGTTTTTGTACGGATCTCTAGGTGAATCACTTTATATGCTTCCACCTGATGGCGTACAGGTAAAACAGGGATTTGTTTGTGCTCTAAAGAAGTCCCTTTATGGTCTCAAACAAAGTGCACGGTGTTGGCACACAAAACTCACTGAAGCATTGTTTTCTCTAGGTTTTCAGCAAGGGAAAGCTGATCCATGTGTATTTGTCAAAGAGGAGGGGCAAAAGAAGCTGTATTGTTTGTTTTATGTTGATGATATTTTATTCTTTTGGAAAGATGTCACAATGTATAATAACGCCCTAGCTCAACTGAAAGAGCACTTTGACATGAAAGATCTTGGTGAGGTAAACAACTACCTATCTCTGGAAATAGAGAAAGATCAAAGTGGAAACATTCTAGTACACCAGTCACGGAAAATTGCTGATGTGTTAAGCAAACTAAACCTGATGGATGCTAACCCTGTAGACACACCGATGACAACAGGTTATCAGGTAGAAGACACTGAAGAAGCATTTTCTGACACTACACTGTACAGAAGTGTGCTAGGCAAGCTAAACTTCATTGCCAGATGTTCAAGACCTGATATTGCTGTTAGCTGTAATTTGCTAAGCAGACAAGTTAACAATCCTACTGTTAAGGATTGGAAAGCTCTGAAACGCATAGCACGCTATTTGAAAGGCACTATGCATTACAGACTGAGATTTAACAATCAGAAGTCTGGTGGTCTTGAGATTTTTGCAGATGCAAGTTTTGGAAGTGACACCACAGACAGGAAAAGTACGTCTGGAGTTTGCTACATGTACAATCAGGGTCTATTTGATTGGTCATGCAAGAAGCAAACAACAATTAGCTTAAGTACTTGTGAAGTTGAACTGAATGCACTGTCTTATTCACTTAAGGATTGTGAATGGTTGTTACAATTGTGCAAAGACATGAAAATTCCTGTCAAATGTCCAATCCAGGTTTACCAGGACAACAAAGCATGTTTGGCTTTGCTGAATTCGGAAGGTTGTAAGCAAAGCACGAAGCACTTGCAATTGAAGGTGCAACATGCTAGGGAACATATTCAGAAGGGACTCGTAACGGTGTCCTATATGCCAGGTAAAGAAATTCCTGCTGATGTATTGTCCAAGATTGTATCAAGGGATCAACACTGTACCTATGTACAGAAGTTGGGTTTGTACTGATATTGTACGAACACGCTGCCCAGTGATGTTCACAGAAAGGGGGAGGATGTTGGTTTCTGCTCTCTTCACTGTGCAGCGAAGTGCTTGTCACAAGACAATGTTTACATTCCACAGTCAGAGCACTGTTGGGTTTTCCCACGGGAATGGGAAGCTGGATGTGACGTACACTGGTTTCCTGTTTTTCACTGTCTCTCTCGGTGTTCGTTATTCCGAGGAGAAGGACGGTTGCTTCTCTGCTCCCGCAGAGGCAAGATGCATGTTTGTAATTTCTCCACTTTGAACTGAAAATAAAGCAACTTTAAGCATGTGGCACGTACTGCTCATCATTCCGTTGTGCAAAGGACTCTGCAATTACAACTACACCTCTATGGATGTTGGTGATCTGACATTAAGTAAAAGCGAAACCAAAGAAGTGCCATGGTCAGATCACTTCCTGGTGCAACTGGACTTCTCCGCGACCCTTCCCCTCTGCAGGGAGGTGGGACCGATTCGGATGGTCCGCCCCCGCCACTTAATGGATCCAAATGGTTTCCAGAGAGCGGTAGGGGATGTTTTATCTCATGTTGATGGCCTTTCAGCTGATTCCCTGGTGGCCCGCTGTAATGTGGAGTTAACCAGGGCTATTGACTGTTTGGCTCCAAAGCGCCCTCTCCGATTGTATGGAGCCCGGACAGCCCCGTGGTTTTCCACGGATCTGAGGGCAATGAAACAATCGTTGAGACGGCTAGAGCGCCGGTGGCGGATAACCCATTCTGAATCTGACCGGACACGGGTTAGAGCTCAATGTCGAGACTTTCTTCACCGCCTCTATTGCATCTGCGGAAAACAGCAGCAGGAGACTCTTTCAGGTGGTACGCAATTTAGCGGAACCACCTGCTCCATCAGGGCCCAGTAGGGCCAACATGATCTCCTGCAATGACTTTGCAAAGTTTTTTGCAGATAAAGTCGCTCAGATTCGATAAGAGGTAGACTCCACCGTGGGAGCAGGGCCGGGGCGGGAGAGTGCTAGAATCCTGTCTAGTCAAGTTGTGTGGGATCAATTCCAATCTGTTACCCCCGAGGATGTGGACAGGCTGCTTGGACGAGTGAAACCAACCACTTGTCTCCTTGATCCTTGCCCATCCTGGCTTATAAAAGCTAGCCGGGAAGGACTGGGCGATGGGCTTCATGGGGTGGTGAATGCTTCCCTCCGTGAGGGAGCCTTCCCAGACTCGCTGAAAGAGGCAGTTATTAAACCGCTTCTTAAAAAACCATCTTTAGATGCGGCCACGATAGCCAACTATCGCCCAGTCTCAAATCTTCCATTCTTGGGCAAGGTGATTGAGTGAGTGGTTGCTGAACAACTCCAGGCACGCCTGGAAGAAGCGGACCATTTGGATCCCTTCCAGTCGGGATTCAGGCCTCATCATGGGACTGAAACTGCCTTGGTCGCACTGGTTGATGATCTCCGGCGGACTAGGGACAAAGGTGAGAGCTGTTTCCTAGTTCTGCTGGATCTCTCAGCGGCGTTTGATACCATCGACCATAACATCCTACTGTATCAAACACTGTTGCAGACTCAGGCTGTGGCACTATGGCTGTAGCTGTGGCTCTGGTTCTGTTTCAGGCTCTGGCACTGTATCAAGCACTGTTTCAGGCTCAGGCTCAGGCTTCTGCTCTTTATTAGGCTTTGTCTCAGTCTTTGGCTCTAGCACTTATTCTAGCTCTATTTCAGGCTCGGCCTGTGTCTCAGCCTTTGTCTCTGTTTCACGCTGTTTCTCTGTTTCAGGCTCTGGCGCTGTTTCAAGCCCTGTATCTGCCTCTGCCTCTGTTTCAGGCTCTGGCACTCTATCAAGCACTGTTTCTGGCTCTGGCTCTCTTTCAGGCTCTGGTTCTGAATTAGGGATTTGTTCTGGCTCTGGCTGTGTCTCTGGATCTGGCTGTGTCTCTGCTTCAGGCTCCTATGCTGTATCAAGCACTGTATCAGGCTCTGCCTCTCCCTCTGCCCCTGGCTACGTATCAGGCTCTGCCTCTCCCTCTGCCCCTGGCTACGTTTAAGCGTCAGGCTCAGTTTCAGACAGTGTCTCTGTTGCAGGATCCAGCACTCTATCAAGCACTATTTCAGACTCAGGCTGTGGATCTCGGCTGTGGCTCTAGGCTCCGTCTGTGGCTCTGTCTGTGGCTCTGGCTCTCTTTCAGGGTCTGGTTCTGAATGAAGATCTGGTTCTGACTCTGATTCAGGGTCTCATGATGGTTCTTCCTCTGCCTCTGACCCAGCTATGTTTCAGGGTCTGGCTCTCTTTCAGGCTCTGGTTCTGAATTAGGGTTTTGTTCTGGCTCTGGCTGTGGCTCTGGCTCTGGTTCCAGCTCCGGCACTGTATCAAGTACTGTTGCAGACTCAGGCTGTGGCTGCCTGGGAGTGGGTCTCAGCAAGCAAAATGGCTGGGGCAGGTTCCACAGGGGGGGATGCACTCGGAGAACCGATCTCAGTGATCATGGGTAGGAGGAGGAGTTACGCTAAGACAAGACCATGTCATTACCGAGGAAGCAGGCTTAGTCGTTGTCTGAGGACTATCCCTGCCTCCAGGTCTGGTCCTGACCGGAAGGATACTGGAATCAACAAGGGAAACCCACATGACCTGAAAGTGTTGCTGTGCAATACCAGGTCAATGATGAATAAAACCACTGCCATCCACGACCTGATTGTGGATGGAGGCTTGGACCTGGCATGTGTGACAGAGACCTGGTTGGATGAAGCGGATGGGCCTGTCCTTGCCGCTGCATGTCCACCAGGTTTCTCTTACGCACAGCAACCCAGGCCTTGTGGGCGGGGAGGGGGGATTGCAGTGATTTTTAGGAAGTCATTAGTTTGCACCGGGTGTCCTATTGGAAAGACCCAGTTCTCTGAGTGCATGTTCTGGAAGTTGGGCAATAGGGGCAGTACAGGATTCCTATTGGTGTACCGACCTCCTCGCTGCACCAAGGATTCCCTGCCCGAGCTGCTTCAGGTCGTGGCAGATGTCCTCGTGGAGACACCTAGTTTGGTTGTCGTAGGGGATTTTAACATCCATGCCGACACGACCTTACAAGGGGCCGCTCGGGACTTCGTGGAAAGCATGGCCTCCATGGGGCTGTCCCTGAATAAGTCTGGCCCAACTCATAGCCACGGGCATGCCTTAGACCTGGTGTTCACTGTTGGTTTCTGCTCTCTTCACTGTGCAGCGAAGTGCTTGTCACAAGACAATGTTTACATTCCACAGTCAGAGCACTGTTGGGTTTTCCCACGGGAATGGGAAGCTGGATGTGACGTACACTGGTTTCCTGTTTTTCACTGTCTCTCTCGGTGTTCGTTATTCCGAGGAGAAGGACGGTTGCTTCTCTGCTCCCGCAGAGGCAAGATGCATGTTTGTAATTTCTCCACTTTGAACTGAAAATAAAGCAACTTTAAGCATGTGGCACGTACTGCTCATCATTCCGTTGTGCAAAGGACTCTGCAATTACAACATTTTGGTTCCGGGCCCAGAAAGACATAAATCAAACTGAAGAATGAAGACTCCAGAAGCCGAGTCGGAATGCCGGCAGAGGAACAGAGAAACGGATCGCGTTATCTGCTCTGCGCGTCAAGTTTGATTGATGAAGGTATGTGCTCATGCTCCGGGCAGCCTGCCAGCTTCTAATTTATGGCTTTATGGCTGGACTTTGTACTTTTAAAGCCGTTTTGCCGCGATACAGGCAAAGGCACAAGCTCACAGGCTTGGAGGCTGAGAAAGCGAAAGTGCTTTTTACAAGTGCTTTTGGAAGCAGCTGTACTGTGACGCAGCTTGATTAAAGCAGCAATGATGGCTGAAGCAAAGCTGGTTGATGCTTTTGGGATTCCTAAGCTCAATAAGAAAAATTATACGGAGTGGGTACTTTATGCAGAGGCTGTTCTGCGGAAAGAAGGTCTGTTTAATGTTATTACAGACAACCCCCCAGCTCCAATTACAGCTGAATGGGCTACTAAGGATTCCAAAGCACGGGGAACGCTTACATTGATAGTATCCCCAGAAGAGCTCTGTCTGTTGCGTGGCAAGACCACAGCCAGAGAAATTTGGAACACTTTAAGAGAGGCTCACTTGAGGACAGAAGCTGGTTCCTCAATGTACTATTATGCCAAGCTGCATGGCATGGCTCTTGCTGAAGGTGGAGATGTGCGTAAACATCTGAGATGCAGAATCTGAGACACGAGTTGCAACAGAGAGGACTCAACTTTCCAGAGGCTGTGTATTCCTTCATGATACTACATTCTTTGGGTCCAAGTTGGGAGTCCGTTGCCACTCAGATTGCTGTTCAACCAACTGCTCAGCTCACAGTAGCCTATGTTACTGCCGTGATCCAGAATGAAGCAGATCGCCGGGGTGCTAGCTGCATGGGTATGGGGGAGTCTTCACAGACGTCATCCCAGAGTGCAGTGGAACCACCAGAGGGCGCCAAAGCTTTGAAGGCAGAGAAATGCTACTCGTGTGGACATCTAGGCCATATGAAGAGGGAATGCAGATATCCCAAGGCCAAGACAGAGCAGCGCAGCGGAAGCTCATCGCGTGGAAAAGGCCAAAGCAAAGGCAAAGGTCCGGTGTCCAGGACAACGCAGCACAAGGCAATGGTCTCACGCTTCACTCCAAACGTCGCAAAGGTCCAGAAGACGTCTAGATCTTTCTTCGTTGTTGATTCAGCAGCTACCCACCACATGTGCAACGATAAGCGACTGTTCGTGTCTTTTACACCGCAGGAAGGTGCGATTCACCAGGCGGATGACCACACGATCCCCAGTCAAGGCTACGGAACTGTTGTTCTTCACAGTTTGGACTTATCGATACAGGATGTACTTTATGTTCCGGATGCCACACACAATCTTCTAAGTGTGATGCAGCTGAATGAACGGAACATTGACGTTTCCTTCAAGAACAAGAAATGCACCATCACAAAGAAAGACGATTATGTATTGCATGCTGAATGTGTTGATCGTTTGTTTGTTTTGTATTATGATGATGTTGTGCAGAATGATACTTGTTGCATTGCAGGTTCTAACAAAAGTTTGCATGCAGGATGTATTCATGATTTTCACAGGAAATTTGGTCATTTGCATTTTGAGGCAGTATCTAAAATGCCTGCCTTGGTTGAAGGTATGACTATTAAACCCTGCAGGTACCACATGAAGTGCAAAGCATGCGCAGCAAACAAGGTGAAAATGGCTGCAAAAGGTAAGGTGTCTAGTAGGCAAGCTACGGAACCATACCAGGTTGTTCATGCTGATTTAGTTGGTCCACTATCGCCCTCTTTGGGTGGAAATAGGTTCTTCATGGTTCTCATTGATGCATTTTCCAGGTATATTTATGTGTATAATCTCAAGCAGAAATCAGAGGCTTTTCCAAGGTTCAAGGAATTCTGTGCTTGGTTGGAAAATGTGCATGGTAAGAAGATAAAAATTCTTTTCACAGATCGCGGGGGAGAATTCACTTCTCAGCAGTTTGAAGCTTTTCTGACTGAGAAAGGAATTCAACACGATTTGTCCAGTCCTCGCTCGCCATGGCAGAATGGGCTTTGCGAAAGGGCAAATCAAACATTGCTTCAAGGGTTAAAAACCTTGCTGCATGATGCCAATCTTCCAGAGAGTTATTGGGCCGAATCTCTCTCATGTTTTATTTACAGTTACAATCGCAGGTTATCTTCAGCGATTGGTTGTACCCCCTATGAGAAGATGTTTGGCAAGAAACCGTACATCAAACACATGAAAATTTTTGGTTCTGACATGTGGATTCATTCACCACAAAGCTCCAAGTTAGGCAAACGTGGATTGCATGGTATTTTTCTAGGTTATCAGAAAGGTTCTTACAGAATAATGATGACTGACTCTAAGACAATTAAGCTCACAAGAAGTGTTGAGTACAATGCCAAGTGGGGGGAGAATGTGGGAATTTTCCAATGTTATCCTGATGACAGTGATGAGACTGAGGATAAACAACAACAACCCACACCCACTGATGAAGGTTCTGATTCTGAGTCTGAAACTGAATCGGATGATTCAGAGGATTTCAAGAGTGCGAAAGCCTCTATGCGACCCTCTGAAAGCTCTGATCAGGAATTGGAAGAACCATTGTTCACAATAGGTCACTTTTCTCCTAAGAAGGAAGAGGAGAGTGTTGAAGACCAAAAGCTGATTCGCAGGTCACAAAGAGCCACAAAAGGCAGACCTCCAAAGAGATTTGCTGATGAATTTGCTAAGACAGCAGTAGCAGCTGTTAAAAGCTCCAAGAAGGTATTTGAACCTTCAAGTTTCAAAGAAATCCAGGATTTGGATTCTAAGGAAGCTGAGCCATGGTTAAATGCCATGAAGGCTGAGCTTGATTCCTTAGAAAGGAACAAAACTTGGGAGCTAGTTCCAGTAGTTCCAGGAATGAAACTGCTTGGAAGCAAATGGGTCTTCAAAGCGAAGACTGATCAAAATGGCAAGATAGTCAGACACAAAGCCAGATTGGTAGCCAGAGGTTTTGCACAGGTACCAGGTGAAGACTATCACGAGACCTACTCACCCACTGTGAGATATGAGAGCATTAGGCTTATGCTCAAGCTAGCTGCAGAGGAAAATCTACACATTAGTCACTATCACGTGAATACAGCGTTTTTGTACGGATCTCTAGGTGAATCACTTTATATGCTTCCACCTGATGGCGTACAGGTAAAACAGGGATTTGTTTGTGCTCTAAAGAAGTCCCTTTATGGTCTCAAACAAAGTGCACGGTGTTGGCACACAAAACTCACTGAAGCATTGTTTTCTCTAGGTTTTCAGCAAGGGAAAGCTGATCCATGTGTATTTGTCAAAGAGGAGGGGCAAAAGAAGCTGTATTGTTTGTTTTATGTTGATGATATTTTATTCTTTTGGAAAGATGTCACAATGTATAATAACGCCCTAGCTCAACTGAAAGAGCACTTTGACATGAAAGATCTTGGTGAGGTAAACAACTACCTATCTCTGGAAATAGAGAAAGATCAAAGTGGAAACATTCTAGTACACCAGTCACGGAAAATTGCTGATGTGTTAAGCAAACTAAACCTGATGGATGCTAACCCTGTAGACACACCGATGACAACAGGTTATCAGGTAGAAGACACTGAAGAAGCATTTTCTGACACTACACTGTACAGAAGTGTGCTAGGCAAGCTAAACTTCATTGCCAGATGTTCAAGACCTGATATTGCTGTTAGCTGTAATTTGCTAAGCAGACAAGTTAACAATCCTACTGTTAAGGATTGGAAAGCTCTGAAACGCATAGCACGCTATTTGAAAGGCACTATGCATTACAGACTGAGATTTAACAATCAGAAGTCTGGTGGTCTTGAGATTTTTGCAGATGCAAGTTTTGGAAGTGACACCACAGACAGGAAAAGTACGTCTGGAGTTTGCTACATGTACAATCAGGGTCTATTTGATTGGTCATGCAAGAAGCAAACAACAATTAGCTTAAGTACTTGTGAAGTTGAACTGAATGCACTGTCTTATTCACTTAAGGATTGTGAATGGTTGTTACAATTGTGCAAAGACATGAAAATTCCTGTCAAATGTCCAATCCAGGTTTACCAGGACAACAAAGCATGTTTGGCTTTGCTGAATTCGGAAGGTTGTAAGCAAAGCACGAAGCACTTGCAATTGAAGGTGCAACATGCTAGGGAACATATTCAGAAGGGACTCGTAACGGTGTCCTATATGCCAGGTAAAGAAATTCCTGCTGATGTATTGTCCAAGATTGTATCAAGGGATCAACACTGTACCTATGTACAGAAGTTGGGTTTGTACTGATATTGTACGAACACGCTGCCCAGTGATGTTCACAGAAAGGGGGAGGATGTTGGTTTCTGCTCTCTTCACTGTGCAGCGAAGTGCTTGTCACAAGACAATGTTTACATTCCACAGTCAGAGCACTGTTGGGTTTTCCCACGGGAATGGGAAGCTGGATGTGACGTACACTGGTTTCCTGTTTTTCACTGTCTCTCTCGGTGTTCGTTATTCCGAGGAGAAGGACGGTTGCTTCTCTGCTCCCGCAGAGGCAAGATGCATGTTTGTAATTTCTCCACTTTGAACTGAAAATAAAGCAACTTTAAGCATGTGGCACGTACTGCTCATCATTCCGTTGTGCAAAGGACTCTGCAATTACAACTACACCTCTATGGATGTTGGTGATCTGACATTAAGTAAAAGCGAAACCAAAGAAGTGCCATGGTCAGATCACTTCCTGGTGCAACTGGACTTCTCCGCGACCCTTCCCCTCTGCAGGGAGGTGGGACCGATTCGGATGGTCCGCCCCCGCCACTTAATGGATCCAAATGGTTTCCAGAGAGCGGTAGGGGATGTTTTATCTCATGTTGATGGCCTTTCAGCTGATTCCCTGGTGGCCCGCTGTAATGTGGAGTTAACCAGGGCTATTGACTGTTTGGCTCCAAAGCGCCCTCTCCGATTGTATGGAGCCCGGACAGCCCCGTGGTTTTCCACGGATCTGAGGGCAATGAAACAATCGTTGAGACGGCTAGAGCGCCGGTGGCGGATAACCCATTCTGAATCTGACCGGACACGGGTTAGAGCTCAATGTCGAGAGTACCAAGTGGCGATAGCGACGGCAAAGAAGACTTTCTTCACCGCCTCTATTGCATCTGCGGAAAACAGCAGCAGGAGACTCTTTCAGGTGGTACGCAATTTAGCGGAACCACCTGCTCCATCAGGGCCCAGTAGGGCCAACATGATCTCCTGCAATGACTTTGCAAAGTTTTTTGCAGATAAAGTCGCTCAGATTCGATAAGAGGTAGACTCCACCGTGGGAGCAGGGCCGGGGCGGGAGAGTGCTAGAATCCTGTCTAGTCAAGTTGTGTGGGATCAATTCCAATCTGTTACCCCCGAGGATGTGGACAGGCTGCTTGGACGAGTGAAACCAACCACTTGTCTCCTTGATCCTTGCCCATCCTGGCTTATAAAAGCTAGCCGGGAAGGACTGGGCGATGGGCTTCATGGGGTGGTGAATGCTTCCCTCCGTGAGGGAGCCTTCCCAGACTCGCTGAAAGAGGCAGTTATTAAACCGCTTCTTAAAAAACCATCTTTAGATGCGGCCACGATAGCCAACTATCGCCCAGTCTCAAATCTTCCATTCTTGGGCAAGGTGATTGAGTGAGTGGTTGCTGAACAACTCCAGGCACGCCTGGAAGAAGCGGACCATTTGGATCCCTTCCAGTCGGGATTCAGGCCTCATCATGGGACTGAAACTGCCTTGGTCGCACTGGTTGATGATCTCCGGCGGACTAGGGACAAAGGTGAGAGCTGTTTCCTAGTTCTGCTGGATCTCTCAGCGGCGTTTGATACCATCGACCATAACATCCTACTGTATCAAACACTGTTGCAGACTCAGGCTGTGGCACTATGGCTGTAGCTGTGGCTCTGGTTCTGTTTCAGGCTCTGGCACTGTATCAAGCACTGTTTCAGGCTCAGGCTCAGGCTTCTGCTCTTTATTAGGCTTTGTCTCAGTCTTTGGCTCTAGCACTTATTCTAGCTCTATTTCAGGCTCGGCCTGTGTCTCAGCCTTTGTCTCTGTTTCACGCTGTTTCTCTGTTTCAGGCTCTGGCGCTGTTTCAAGCCCTGTATCTGCCTCTGCCTCTGTTTCAGGCTCTGGCACTCTATCAAGCACTGTTTCTGGCTCTGGCTCTCTTTCAGGCTCTGGTTCTGAATTAGGGATTTGTTCTGGCTCTGGCTGTGTCTCTGGATCTGGCTGTGTCTCTGCTTCAGGCTCCTATGCTGTATCAAGCACTGTATCAGGCTCTGCCTCTCCCTCTGCCCCTGGCTACGTTTAAGCGTCAGGCTCAGTTTCAGACAGTGTCTCTGTTGCAGGATCCAGCACTCTATCAAGCACTATTTCAGACTCAGGCTGTGGATCTCGGCTGTGGCTCTAGGCTCCGTCTGTGGCTCTGTCTGTGGCTCTGGCTCTCTTTCAGGGTCTGGTTCTGAATGAAGATCTGGTTCTGACTCTGATTCAGGGTCTCATGATGGTTCTTCCTCTGCCTCTGACCCAGCTATGTTTCAGGGTCTGGCTCTCTTTCAGGCTCTGGTTCTGAATTAGGGTTTTGTTCTGGCTCTGGCTGTGGCTCTGGCTCTGGTTCCAGCTCCGGCACTGTATCAAGTACTGTTGCAGACTCAGGCTGTGGCTGCCTGGGAGTGGGTCTCAGCAAGCAAAATGGCTGGGGCAGGTTCCACAGGGGGGGATGCACTCGGAGAACCGATCTCAGTGATCATGGGTAGGAGGAGGAGTTACGCTAAGACAAGACCATGTCATTACCGAGGAAGCAGGCTTAGTCGTTGTCTGAGGACTATCCCTGCCTCCAGGTCTGGTCCTGACCGGAAGGATACTGGAATCAACAAGGGAAACCCACATGACCTGAAAGTGTTGCTGTGCAATACCAGGTCAATGATGAATAAAACCACTGCCATCCACGACCTGATTGTGGATGGAGGCTTGGACCTGGCATGTGTGACAGAGACCTGGTTGGATGAAGCAGATGGGCCTGTCCTTGCCGCTGCATGTCCACCAGGTTTCTCTTACGCACAGCAACCCAGGCCTTGTGGGCGGGGAGGGGGGATTGCAGTGATTTTTAGGAAGTCATTAGTTTGCACCGGGTGTCCTATTGGAAAGACCCAGTTCTCTGAGTGCATGTTCTGGAAGTTGGGCAATAGGGGCAGTACAGGATTCCTATTGGTGTACCGACCTCCTCGCTGCACCAAGGATTCCCTGCCCGAGCTGCTTCAGGTCGTGGCAGATGTCCTCGTGGAGACACCTAGTTTGGTTGTCGTAGGGGATTTTAACATCCATGCCGACACGACCTTACAAGGGGCCGCTCGGGACTTCGTGGAAAGCATGGCCTCCATGGGGCTGTCCCTGAATAAGTCTGGCCCAACTCATAGCCACGGGCATGCCTTAGACCTGGTGTTCACTGTTGGTTTCTGCTCTCTTCACTGTGCAGCGAAGTGCTTGTCACAAGACAATGTTTACATTCCACAGTCAGAGCACTGTTGGGTTTTCCCACGGGAATGGGAAGCTGGATGTGACGTACACTGGTTTCCTGTTTTTCACTGTCTCTCTCGGTGTTCGTTATTCCGAGGAGAAGGACGGTTGCTTCTCTGCTCCCGCAGAGGCAAGATGCATGTTTGTAATTTCTCCACTTTGAACTGAAAATAAAGCAACTTTAAGCATGTGGCACGTACTGCTCATCATTCCGTTGTGCAAAGGACTCTGCAATTACAACATTTTGGTTCCGGGCCCAGAAAGACATAAATCAAACTGAAGAATGAAGACTCCAGAAGCCGAGTCGGAATGCCGGCAGAGGAACAGAGAAACGGATCGCGTTATCTGCTCTGCGCGTCAAGTTTGATTGATGAAGGTATGTGCTCATGCTCCGGGCAGCCTGCCAGCTTCTAATTTATGGCTTTATGGCTGGACTTTGTACTTTTAAAGCCGTTTTGCCGCGATACAGGCAAAGGCACAAGCTCACAGGCTTGGAGGCTGAGAAAGCGAAAGTGCTTTTTACAAGTGCTTTTGGAAGCAGCTGTACTGTGACGCAGCTTGATTAAAGCAGCAATGATGGCTGAAGCAAAGCTGGTTGATGCTTTTGGGATTCCTAAGCTCAATAAGAAAAATTATACGGAGTGGGTACTTTATGCAGAGGCTGTTCTGCGGAAAGAAGGTCTGTTTAATGTTATTACAGACAACCCCCCAGCTCCAATTACAGCTGAATGGGCTACTAAGGATTCCAAAGCACGGGGAACGCTTACATTGATAGTATCCCCAGAAGAGCTCTGTCTGTTGCGTGGCAAGACCACAGCCAGAGAAATTTGGAACACTTTAAGAGAGGCTCACTTGAGGACAGAAGCTGGTTCCTCAATGTACTATTATGCCAAGCTGCATGGCATGGCTCTTGCTGAAGGTGGAGATGTGCGTAAACATCTGAGATGCAGAATCTGAGACACGAGTTGCAACAGAGAGGACTCAACTTTCCAGAGGCTGTGTATTCCTTCATGATACTACATTCTTTGGGTCCAAGTTGGGAGTCCGTTGCCACTCAGATTGCTGTTCAACCAACTGCTCAGCTCACAGTAGCCTATGTTACTGCCGTGATCCAGAATGAAGCAGATCGCCGGGGTGCTAGCTGCATGGGTATGGGGGAGTCTTCACAGACGTCATCCCAGAGTGCAGTGGAACCACCAGAGGGCGCCAAAGCTTTGAAGGCAGAGAAATGCTACTCGTGTGGACATCTAGGCCATATGAAGAGGGAATGCAGATATCCCAAGGCCAAGACAGAGCAGCGCAGCGGAAGCTCATCGCGTGGAAAAGGCCAAAGCAAAGGCAAAGGTCCGGTGTCCAGGACAACGCAGCACAAGGCAATGGTCTCACGCTTCACTCCAAACGTCGCAAAGGTCCAGAAGACGTCTAGATCTTTCTTCGTTGTTGATTCAGCAGCTACCCACCACATGTGCAACGATAAGCGACTGTTCGTGTCTTTTACACCGCAGGAAGGCGGATGACCACACGATCCCCAGTCAAGGCTACGGAACTGTTGTTCTTCACAGTTTGGACTTATTGATACAGGATGTACTTTACGTTCCGGATGCCACACACAATCTTCTAAGTGTGATGCAGCTGAATGAACGGAACATTGACGTTTCCTTCAAGAACAAGAAATGCACCATCACAAAGAAAGACGATTATGTATTGCATGCTGAATGTGTTGATCGTTTGTTTGTTTTGTATTATGATGATGTTGTGCAGAATGATACTTGTTGCATTGCAGGTTCTAACAAAAGTTTGCATGCAGGATGTATTCATGATTTTCACAGGAAATTTGGTCATTTGCATTTTGAGGCAGTATCTAAAATGCCTGCCTTGGTTGAAGGTATGACTATTAAACCCTGCAGGTACCACATGAAGTGCAAAGCATGCGCAGCAAACAAGGTGAAAATGGCTGCAAAAGGTAAGGTGTCTAGTAGGCAAGCTATGGAACCATACCAGGTTGTTCATGCTGATTTAGTTGGTCCACTATCGCCCTCTTTGGGTGGAAATAGGTTCTTCATGGTTCTCATTGATGCATTTTCCAGGTATATTTATGTGTATAATCTCAAGCAGAAATCAGAGGCTTTTCCAAGGTTCAAGGAATTCTGTGCTTGGTTGGAAAATGTGCATGGTAAGAAGATAAAAATTCTTTTCACAGATCGCGGGGGAGAATTCACTTCTCAGCAGTTTGAAGCTTTTCTGACTGAGAAAGGAATTCAACACGATTTGTCCAGTCCTCGCTCGCCATGGCAGAATGGGCTTTGCGAAAGGGCAAATCAAACATTGCTTCAAGGGTTAAAAACCTTGCTGCATGATGCCAATCTTCCAGAGAGTTATTGGGCCGAATCTCTCTCATGTTTTATTTACAGTTACAATCGCAGGTTATCTTCAGCGATTGGTTGTACCCCCTATGAGAAGATGTTTGGCAAGAAACCGTACATCAAACACATGAAAATTTTTGGTTCTGACATGTGGATTCATTCACCACAAAGCTCCAAGTTAGGCAAACGTGGATTGCATGGTATTTTTCTAGGTTATCAGAAAGGTTCTTACAGAATAATGATGACTGACTCTAAGACAATTAAGCTCACAAGAAGTGTTGAGTACAATGCCAAGTGGGGGGAGAATGTGGGAATTTTCCAATGTTATCCTGATGACAGTGATGAGACTGA
The DNA here is from genome assembly GCF_964188305.1 of Podarcis bocagei. Taxonomy (NCBI): domain Eukaryota; kingdom Metazoa; phylum Chordata; class Lepidosauria; order Squamata; family Lacertidae; genus Podarcis; species Podarcis bocagei. The sequence continues at coordinate 48,388 of NW_027670146.1, forward strand.
GGATAAACAACAACAACCCACACCCACTGATGAAGGTTCTGATTCTGAGTCTGAAACTGAATCGGATGATTCAGAGGATTTCAAGAGTGCGAAAGCCTCTATGCGACCCTCTGAAAGCTCTGATCAGGAATTGGAAGAACCATTGTTCACAATAGGTCACTTTTCTCCTAAGAAGGAAGAGGAGAGTGTTGAAGACCAAAAGCTGATTCGCAGGTCACAAAGAGCCACAAAAGGCAGACCTCCAAAGAGATTTGCTGATGAATTTGCTAAGACAGCAGTAGCAGCTGTTAAAAGCTCCAAGAAGGTATTTGAACCTTCAAGTTTCAAAGAAATCCAGGATTTGGATTCTAAGGAAGCTGAGCCATGGTTAAATGCCATGAAGGCTGAGCTTGATTCCTTAGAAAGGAACAAAACTTGGGAGCTAGTTCCAGTAGTTCCAGGAATGAAACTGCTTGGAAGCAAATGGGTCTTCAAAGCGAAGACTGATCAAAATGGCAAGATAGTCAGACACAAAGCCAGATTGGTAGCCAGAGGTTTTGCACAGGTACCAGGTGAAGACTATCACGAGACCTACTCACCCACTGTGAGATATGAGAGCATTAGGCTTATGCTCAAGCTAGCTGCAGAGGAAAATCTACACATTAGTCACTATCACGTGAATACAGCGTTTTTGTACGGATCTCTAGGTGAATCACTTTATATGCTTCCACCTGATGGCGTACAGGTAAAACAGGGATTTGTTTGTGCTCTAAAGAAGTCCCTTTATGGTCTCAAACAAAGTGCACGGTGTTGGCACACAAAACTCACTGAAGCATTGTTTTCTCTAGGTTTTCAGCAAGGGAAAGCTGATCCATGTGTATTTGTCAAAGAGGAGGGGCAAAAGAAGCTGTATTGTTTGTTTTATGTTGATGATATTTTATTCTTTTGGAAAGATGTCACAATGTATAATAACGCCCTAGCTCAACTGAAAGAGCACTTTGACATGAAAGATCTTGGTGAGGTAAACAACTACCTATCTCTGGAAATAGAGAAAGATCAAAGTGGAAACATTCTAGTACACCAGTCACGGAAAATTGCTGATGTGTTAAGCAAACTAAACCTGATGGATGCTAACCCTGTAGACACACCGATGACAACAGGTTATCAGGTAGAAGACACTGAAGAAGCATTTTCTGACACTACACTGTACAGAAGTGTGCTAGGCAAGCTAAACTTCATTGCCAGATGTTCAAGACCTGATATTGCTGTTAGCTGTAATTTGCTAAGCAGACAAGTTAACAATCCTACTGTTAAGGATTGGAAAGCTCTGAAACGCATAGCACGCTATTTGAAAGGCACTATGCATTACAGACTGAGATTTAACAATCAGAAGTCTGGTGGTCTTGAGATTTTTGCAGATGCAAGTTTTGGAAGTGACACCACAGACAGGAAAAGTACGTCTGGAGTTTGCTACATGTACAATCAGGGTCTATTTGATTGGTCATGCAAGAAGCAAACAACAATTAGCTTAAGTACTTGTGAAGTTGAACTGAATGCACTGTCTTATTCACTTAAGGATTGTGAATGGTTGTTACAATTGTGCAAAGACATGAAAATTCCTGTCAAATGTCCAATCCAGGTTTACCAGGACAACAAAGCATGTTTGGCTTTGCTGAATTCGGAAGGTTGTAAGCAAAGCACGAAGCACTTGCAATTGAAGGTGCAACATGCTAGGGAACATATTCAGAAGGGACTCGTAACGGTGTCCTATATGCCAGGTAAAGAAATTCCTGCTGATGTATTGTCCAAGATTGTATCAAGGGATCAACACTGTACCTATGTACAGAAGTTGGGTTTGTACTGATATTGTACGAACACGCTGCCCAGTGATGTTCACAGAAAGGGGGAGGATGTTGGTTTCTGCTCTCTTCACTGTGCAGCGAAGTGCTTGTCACAAGACAATGTTTACATTCCACAGTCAGAGCACTGTTGGGTTTTCCCACGGGAATGGGAAGCTGGATGTGACGTACACTGGTTTCCTGTTTTTCACTGTCTCTCTCGGTGTTCGTTATTCCGAGGAGAAGGACGGTTGCTTCTCTGCTCCCGCAGAGGCAAGATGCATGTTTGTAATTTCTCCACTTTGAACTGAAAATAAAGCAACTTTAAGCATGTGGCACGTACTGCTCATCATTCCGTTGTGCAAAGGACTCTGCAATTACAACTACACCTCTATGGATGTTGGTGATCTGACATTAAGTAAAAGCGAAACCAAAGAAGTGCCATGGTCAGATCACTTCCTGGTGCAACTGGACTTCTCCGCGACCCTTCCCCTCTGCAGGGAGGTGGGACCGATTCGGATGGTCCGCCCCCGCCACTTAATGGATCCAAATGGTTTCCAGAGAGCGGTAGGGGATGTTTTATCTCATGTTGATGGCCTTTCAGCTGATTCCCTGGTGGCCCGCTGTAATGTGGAGTTAACCAGGGCTATTGACTGTTTGGCTCCAAAGCGCCCTCTCCGATTGTATGGAGCCCGGACAGCCCCGTGGTTTTCCACGGATCTGAGGGCAATGAAACAATCGTTGAGACGGCTAGAGCGCCGGTGGCGGATAACCCATTCTGAATCTGACCGGACACGGGTTAGAGCTCAATGTCGAGAGTACCAAGTGGCGATAGCGACGGCAAAGAAGACTTTCTTCACTGCCTCTATTGCATCTGCGGAAAACAGCAGCAGGAGACTCTTTCAGGTGGTACGCAATTTAGCGGAACCACCTGCTCCATCAGGGCCCAGTAGGGCCAACATGATCTCCTGCAATGACTTTGCAAAGTTTTTTGCAGATAAAGTCGCTCAGATTCGATAAGAGGTAGACTCCACCGTGGGAGCAGGGCCGGGGCGGGAGAGTGCTAGAATCCTGTCTAGTCAAGTTGTGTGGGATCAATTCCAATCTGTTACCCCCGAGGATGTGGACAGGCTGCTTGGACGAGTGAAACCAACCACTTGTCTCCTTGATCCTTGCCCATCCTGGCTTATAAAAGCTAGCCGGGAAGGACTGGGCGATGGGCTTCATGGGGTGGTGAATGCTTCCCTCCGTGAGGGAGCCTTCCCAGACTCGCTGAAAGAGGCAGTTATTAAACCGCTTCTTAAAAAACCATCTTTAGATGCGGCCACGATAGCCAACTATCGCCCAGTCTCAAATCTTCCATTCTTGGGCAAGGTGATTGAGTGAGTGGTTGCTGAACAACTCCAGGCACGCCTGGAAGAAGCGGACCATTTGGATCCCTTCCAGTCGGGATTCAGGCCTCATCATGGGACTGAAACTGCCTTGGTCGCACTGGTTGATGATCTCCGGCGGACTAGGGACAAAGGTGAGAGCTGTTTCCTAGTTCTGCTGGATCTCTCAGCGGCGTTTGATACCATCGACCATAACATCCTACTGTATCAAACACTGTTGCAGACTCAGGCTGTGGCACTATGGCTGTAGCTGTGGCTCTGGTTCTGTTTCAGGCTCTGGCACTGTATCAAGCACTGTTTCAGGCTCAGGCTCAGGCTTCTGCTCTTTATTAGGCTTTGTCTCAGTCTTTGGCTCTAGCACTTATTCTAGCTCTATTTCAGGCTCGGCCTGTGTCTCAGCCTTTGTCTCTGTTTCACGCTGTTTCTCTGTTTCAGGCTCTGGCGCTGTTTCAAGCCCTGTATCTGCCTCTGCCTCTGTTTCAGGCTCTGGCACTCTATCAAGCACTGTTTCTGGCTCTGGCTCTCTTTCAGGCTCTGGTTCTGAATTAGGGATTTGTTCTGGCTCTGGCTGTGTCTCTGGATCTGGCTGTGTCTCTGCTTCAGGCTCCTATGCTGTATCAAGCACTGTATCAGGCTCTGCCTCTCCCTCTGCCCCTGGCTACGTTTAAGCGTCAGGCTCAGTTTCAGACAGTGTCTCTGTTGCAGGATCCAGCACTCTATCAAGCACTATTTCAGACTCAGGCTGTGGATCTCGGCTGTGGCTCTAGGCTCCGTCTGTGGCTCTGTCTGTGGCTCTGGCTCTCTTTCAGGGTCTGGTTCTGAATGAAGATCTGGTTCTGACTCTGATTCAGGGTCTCATGATGGTTCTTCCTCTGCCTCTGACCCAGCTATGTTTCAGGGTCTGGCTCTCTTTCAGGCTCTGGTTCTGAATTAGGGTTTTGTTCTGGCTCTGGCTGTGGCTCTGGCTCTGGTTCCAGCTCCGGCACTGTATCAAGTACTGTTGCAGACTCAGGCTGTGGCTGCCTGGGAGTGGGTCTCAGCAAGCAAAATGGCTGGGGCAGGTTCCACAGGGGGGGATGCACTCGGAGAACCGATCTCAGTGATCATGGGTAGGAGGAGGAGTTACGCTAAGACAAGACCATGTCATTACCGAGGAAGCAGGCTTAGTCGTTGTCTGAGGACTATCCCTGCCTCCAGGTCTGGTCCTGACCGGAAGGATACTGGAATCAACAAGGGAAACCCACATGACCTGAAAGTGTTGCTGTGCAATACCAGGTCAATGATGAATAAAACCACTGCCATCCACGACCTGATTGTGGATGGAGGCTTGGACCTGGCATGTGTGACAGAGACCTGGTTGGATGAAGCGGATGGGCCTGTCCTTGCCGCTGCATGTCCACCAGGTTTCTCTTACGCACAGCAACCCAGGCCTTGTGGGCGGGGAGGGGGGATTGCAGTGATTTTTAGGAAGTCATTAGTTTGCACCGGGTGTCCTATTGGAAAGACCCAGTTCTCTGAGTGCATGTTCTGGAAGTTGGGCAATAGGGGCAGTACAGGATTCCTATTGGTGTACCGACCTCCTCGCTGCACCAAGGATTCCCTGCCCGAGCTGCTTCAGGTCGTGGCAGATGTCCTCGTGGAGACACCTAGTTTGGTTGTCGTAGGGGATTTTAACATCCATGCCGACACGACCTTACAAGGGGCCGCTCGGGACTTCGTGGAAAGCATGGCCTCCATGGGGCTGTCCCTGAATAAGTCTGGCCCAACTCATAGCCACGGGCATGCCTTAGACCTGGTGTTCACTGTTGGTTTCTGCTCTCTTCACTGTGCAGCGAAGTGCTTGTCACAAGACAATGTTTACATTCCACAGTCAGAGCACTGTTGGGTTTTCCCACGGGAATGGGAAGCTGGATGTGACGTACACTGGTTTCCTGTTTTTCACTGTCTCTCTCGGTGTTCGTTATTCCGAGGAGAAGGACGGTTGCTTCTCTGCTCCCGCAGAGGCAAGATGCATGTTTGTAATTTCTCCACTTTGAACTGAAAATAAAGCAACTTTAAGCATGTGGCACGTACTGCTCATCATTCCGTTGTGCAAAGGACTCTGCAATTACAACATTTTGGTTCCGGGCCCAGAAAGACATAAATCAAACTGAAGAATGAAGACTCCAGAAGCCGAGTCGGAATGCCGGCAGAGGAACAGAGAAACGGATCGCGTTATCTGCTCTGCGCGTCAAGTTTGATTGATGAAGGTATGTGCTCATGCTCCGGGCAGCCTGCCAGCTTCTAATTTATGGCTTTATGGCTGGACTTTGTACTTTTAAAGCCGTTTTGCCGCGATACAGGCAAAGGCACAAGCTCACAGGCTTGGAGGCTGAGAAAGCGAAAGTGCTTTTTACAAGTGCTTTTGGAAGCAGCTGTACTGTGACGCAGCTTGATTAAAGCAGCAATGATGGCTGAAGCAAAGCTGGTTGATGCTTTTGGGATTCCTAAGCTCAATAAGAAAAATTATACGGAGTGGGTACTTTATGCAGAGGCTGTTCTGCGGAAAGAAGGTCTGTTTAATGTTATTACAGACAACCCCCCAGCTCCAATTACAGCTGAATGGGCTACTAAGGATTCCAAAGCACGGGGAACGCTTACATTGATAGTATCCCCAGAAGAGCTCTGTCTGTTGCGTGGCAAGACCACAGCCAGAGAAATTTGGAACACTTTAAGAGAGGCTCACTTGAGGACAGAAGCTGGTTCCTCAATGTACTATTATGCCAAGCTGCATGGCATGGCTCTTGCTGAAGGTGGAGATGTGCGTAAACATCTGAGATGCAGAATCTGAGACACGAGTTGCAACAGAGAGGACTCAACTTTCCAGAGGCTGTGTATTCCTTCATGATACTACATTCTTTGGGTCCAAGTTGGGAGTCCGTTGCCACTCAGATTGCTGTTCAACCAACTGCTCAGCTCACAGTAGCCTATGTTACTGCCGTGATCCAGAATGAAGCAGATCGCCGGGGTGCTAGCTGCATGGGTATGGGGGAGTCTTCACAGACGTCATCCCAGAGTGCAGTGGAACCACCAGAGGGCGCCAAAGCTTTGAAGGCAGAGAAATGCTACTCGTGTGGACATCTAGGCCATATGAAGAGGGAATGCAGATATCCCAAGGCCAAGACAGAGCAGCGCAGCGGAAGCTCATCGCGTGGAAAAGGCCAAAGCAAAGGCAAAGGTCCGGTGTCCAGGACAACGCAGCACAAGGCAATGGTCTCACGCTTCACTCCAAACGTCGCAAAGGTCCAGAAGACGTCTAGATCTTTCTTCGTTGTTGATTCAGCAGCTACCCACCACATGTGCAACGATAAGCGACTGTTCGTGTCTTTTACACCGCAGGAAGGCGGATGACCACACGATCCCCAGTCAAGGCTACGGAACTGTTGTTCTTCACAGTTTGGACTTATTGATACAGGATGTACTTTATGTTCCGGATGCCACACACAATCTTCTAAGTGTGATGCAGCTGAATGAACGGAACATTGACGTTTCCTTCAAGAACAAGAAATGCACCATCACAAAGAAAGACGATTATGTATTGCATGCTGAATGTGTTGATCGTTTGTTTGTTTTGTATTATGATGATGTTGTGCAGAATGATACTTGTTGCATTGCAGGTTCTAACAAAAGTTTGCATGCAGGATGTATTCATGATTTTCACAGGAAATTTGGTCATTTGCATTTTGAGGCAGTATCTAAAATGCCTGCCTTGGTTGAAGGTATGACTATTAAACCCTGCAGGTACCACATGAAGTGCAAAGCATGCGCAGCAAACAAGGTGAAAATGGCTGCAAAAGGTAAGGTGTCTAGTAGGCAAGCTATGGAACCATACCAGGTTGTTCATGCTGATTTAGTTGGTCCACTATCGCCCTCTTTGGGTGGAAATAGGTTCTTCATGGTTCTCATTGATGCATTTTCCAGGTATATTTATGTGTATAATCTCAAGCAGAAATCAGAGGCTTTTCCAAGGTTCAAGGAATTCTGTGCTTGGTTGGAAAATGTGCATGGTAAGAAGATAAAAATTCTTTTCACAGATCGCGGGGGAGAATTCACTTCTCAGCAGTTTGAAGCTTTTCTGACTGAGAAAGGAATTCAACACGATTTGTCCAGTCCTCGCTCGCCATGGCAGAATGGGCTTTGCGAAAGGGCAAATCAAACATTGCTTCAAGGGTTAAAAACCTTGCTGCATGATGCCAATCTTCCAGAGAGTTATTGGGCCGAATCTCTCTCATGTTTTATTTACAGTTACAATCGCAGGTTATCTTCAGCGATTGGTTGTACCCCCTATGAGAAGATGTTTGGCAAGAAACCGTACATCAAACACATGAAAATTTTTGGTTCTGACATGTGGATTCATTCACCACAAAGCTCCAAGTTAGGCAAACGTGGATTGCATGGTATTTTTCTAGGTTATCAGAAAGGTTCTTACAGAATAATGATGACTGACTCTAAGACAATTAAGCTCACAAGAAGTGTTGAGTACAATGCCAAGTGGGGGGAGAATGTGGGAATTTTCCAATGTTATCCTGATGACAGTGATGAGACTGAGGATAAACAACAACCCACACCCACTGATGAAGGTTCTGATTCTGAGTCTGAAACTGAATCGGATGATTCAGAGGATTTCAAGAGTGCGAAAGCCTCTATGCGACCCTCTGAAAGCTCTGATCAGGAATTGGAAGAACCATTGTTCACAATAGGTCACTTTTCTCCTAAGAAGGAAGAGGAGAGTGTTGAAGACCAAAAGCTGATTCGCAGGTCACAAAGAGCCACAAAAGGCAGACCTCCAAAGAGATTTGCTGATGAATTTGCTAAGACAGCAGTAGCAGCTGTTAAAAGCTCCAAGAAGGTATTTGAACCTTCAAGTTTCAAAGAAATCCAGGATTTGGATTCTAAGGAAGCTGAGCCATGGTTAAATGCCATGAAGGCTGAGCTTGATTCCTTAGAAAGGAACAAAACTTGGGAGCTAGTTCCAGTAGTTCCAGGAATGAAACTGCTTGGAAGCAAATGGGTCTTCAAAGCGAAGACTGATCAAAATGGCAAGATAGTCAGACACAAAGCCAGATTGGTAGCCAGAGGTTTTGCACAGGTACCAGGTGAAGACTATCACGAGACCTACTCACCCACTGTGAGATATGAGAGCATTAGGCTTATGCTCAAGCTAGCTGCAGAGGAAAATCTACACATTAGTCACTATCACGTGAATACAGCGTTTTTGTACGGATCTCTAGGTGAATCACTTTATATGCTTCCACCTGATGGCGTACAGGTAAAACAGGGATTTGTTTGTGCTCTAAAGAAGTCCCTTTATGGTCTCAAACAAAGTGCACGGTGTTGGCACACAAAACTCACTGAAGCATTGTTTTCTCTAGGTTTTCAGCAAGGGAAAGCTGATCCATGTGTATTTGTCAAAGAGGAGGGGCAAAAGAAGCTGTATTGTTTGTTTTATGTTGATGATATTTTATTCTTTTGGAAAGATGTCACAATGTATAATAACGCCCTAGCTCAACTGAAAGAGCACTTTGACATGAAAGATCTTGGTGAGGTAAACAACTACCTATCTCTGGAAATAGAGAAAGATCAAAGTGGAAACATTCTAGTACACCAGTCACGGAAAATTGCTGATGTGTTAAGCAAACTAAACCTGATGGATGCTAACCCTGTAGACACACCGATGACAACAGGTTATCAGGTAGAAGACACTGAAGAAGCATTTTCTGACACTACACTGTACAGAAGTGTGCTAGGCAAGCTAAACTTCATTGCCAGATGTTCAAGACCTGATATTGCTGTTAGCTGTAATTTGCTAAGCAGACAAGTTAACAATCCTACTGTTAAGGATTGGAAAGCTCTGAAACGCATAGCACGCTATTTGAAAGGCACTATGCATTACAGACTGAGATTTAACAATCAGAAGTCTGGTGGTCTTGAGATTTTTGCAGATGCAAGTTTTGGAAGTGACACCACAGACAGGAAAAGTACGTCTGGAGTTTGCTACATGTACAATCAGGGTCTATTTGATTGGTCATGCAAGAAGCAAACAACAATTAGCTTAAGTACTTGTGAAGTTGAACTGAATGCACTGTCTTATTCACTTAAGGATTGTGAATGGTTGTTACAATTGTGCAAAGACATGAAAATTCCTGTCAAATGTCCAATCCAGGTTTACCAGGACAACAAAGCATGTTTGGCTTTGCTGAATTCGGAAGGTTGTAAGCAAAGCACGAAGCACTTGCAATTGAAGGTGCAACATGCTAGGGAACATATTCAGAAGGGACTCGTAACGGTGTCCTATATGCCAGGTAAAGAAATTCCTGCTGATGTATTGTCCAAGATTGTATCAAGGGATCAACACTGTACCTATGTACAGAAGTTGGGTTTGTACTGATATTGTACGAACACGCTGCCCAGTGATGTTCACAGAAAGGGGGAGGATGTTGGTTTCTGCTCTCTTCACTGTGCAGCGAAGTGCTTGTCACAAGACAATGTTTACATTCCACAGTCAGAGCACTGTTGGGTTTTCCCACGGGAATGGGAAGCTGGATGTGACGTACACTGGTTTCCTGTTTTTCACTGTCTCTCTCGGTGTTCGTTATTCCGAGGAGAAGGACGGTTGCTTCTCTGCTCCCGCAGAGGCAAGATGCATGTTTGTAATTTCTCCACTTTGAACTGAAAATAAAGCAACTTTAAGCATGTGGCACGTACTGCTCATCATTCCGTTGTGCAAAGGACTCTGCAATTACAACTACACCTCTATGGATGTTGGTGATCTGACATTAAGTAAAAGCGAAACCAAAGAAGTGCCATGGTCAGATCACTTCCTGGTGCAACTGGACTTCTCCGCGACCCTTCCCCTCTGCAGGGAGGTGGGACCGATTCGGATGGTCCGCCCCCGCCACTTAATGGATCCAAATGGTTTCCAGAGAGCGGTAGGGGATGTTTTATCTCATGTTGATGGCCTTTCAGCTGATTCCCTGGTGGCCCGCTGTAATGTGGAGTTAACCAGGGCTATTGACTGTTTGGCTCCAAAGCGCCCTCTCCGATTGTATGGAGCCCGGACAGCCCCGTGGTTTTCCACGGATCTGAGGGCAATGAAACAATCGTTGAGACGGCTAGAGCGCCGGTGGCGGATAACCCATTCTGAATCTGACCGGACACGGGTTAGAGCTCAATGTCGAGAGTACCAAGTGGCGATAGCGACGGCAAAGAAGACTTTCTTCACCGCCTCTATTGCATCTGCGGAAAACAGCAGCAGGAGACTCTTTCAGGTGGTACGCAATTTAGCGGAACCACCTGCTCCATCAGGGCCCAGTAGGGCCAACATGATCTCCTGCAATGACTTTGCAAAGTTTTTTGCAGATAAAGTCGCTCAGATTCGATAAGAGTTAGACTCCACCGTGGGAGCAGGGCCGGGGTGGGAGAGTGCTAGAATCCTGTCTAGTCAAGTTGTGTGGGATCAATTCCAATCTGTTACCCCCGAGGATGTGGACAGGCTGCTTGGACGAGTGAAACCAACCACTTGTCTCCTTGATCCTTGCCCATCCTGGCTTATAAAAGCTAGCCGGGAAGGACTGGGCGATGGGCTTCATGGGGTGGTGAATGCTTCCCTCCGTGAGGGAGCCTTCCCAGACTCGCTGAAAGAGGCAGTTATTAAACCGCTTCTTAAAAAACCATCTTTAGATGCGGCCACGATAGCCAACTATCGCCCAGTCTCAAATCTTCCATTCTTGGGCAAGGTGATTGAGTGAGTGGTTGCTGAACAACTCCAGGCACGCCTGGAAGAAGCGGACCATTTGGATCCCTTCCAGTCGGGATTCAGGCCTCATCATGGGACTGAAACTGCCTTGGTCGCACTGGTTGATGATCTCCGGCGGACTAGGGACAAAGGTGAGAGCTGTTTCCTAGTTCTGCTGGATCTCTCAGCAGCGTTTGATACCATCGACCATAACATCCTACTGTATCAAACACTGTTGCAGACTCAGGCTGTGGCACTATGGCTGTAGCTGTGGCTCTGGTTCTGTTTCAGGCTCTGGCACTGTATCAAGCACTGTTTCAGGCTCAGGCTCAGGCTTCTGCTCTTTATTAGGCTTTGTCTCAGTCTTTGGCTCTAGCACTTATTCTAGCTCTATTTCAGGCTCGGCCTGTGTCTCAGCCTTTGTCTCTGTTTCACGCTGTTTCTCTGTTTCAGGCTCTGGCGCTGTTTCAAGCCCTGTATCTGCCTCTGCCTCTGTTTCAGGCTCTGGCACTCTATCAAGCACTGTTTCTGGCTCTGGCTCTCTTTCAGGCTCTGGTTCTGAATTAGGGATTTGTTCTGGCTCTGGCTGTGTCTCTGGATCTGGCTGTGTCTCTGCTTCAGGCTCCTATGCTGTATCAAGCACTGTATCAGGCTCTGCCTCTCCCTCTGCCCCTGGCTACGTATCAGGCTCTGCCTCTCCCTCTGCCCCTGGCTACGTTTAAGCGTCAGGCTCAGTTTCAGACAGTGTCTCTGTTGCAGGATCCAGCACTCTATCAAGCACTATTTCAGACTCAGGCTGTGGATCTCGGCTGTGGCTCTAGGCTCCGTCTGTGGCTCTGTCTGTGGCTCTGGCTCTCTTTCAGGGTCTGGTTCTGAATGAAGATCTGGTTCTGACTCTGATTCAGGGTCTCATGATGGTTCTTCCTCTGCCTCTGACCCAGCTATGTTTCAGGGTCTGGCTCTCTTTCAGGCTCTGGTTCTGAATTAGGGTTTTGTTCTGGCTCTGGCTGTGGCTCTGGCTCTGGTTCCAGCTCCGGCACTGTATCAAGTACTGTTGCAGACTCAGGCTGTGGCTGCCTGGGAGTGGGTCTCAGCAAGCAAAATGGCTGGGGCAGGTTCCACAGGGGGGGATGCACTCGGAGAACCGATCTCAGTGATCATGGGTAGGAGGAGGAGTTACGCTAAGACAAGACCATGTCATTACCGAGGAAGCAGGCTTAGTCGTTGTCTGAGGACTATCCCTGCCTCCAGGTCTGGTCCTGACCGGAAGGATACTGGAATCAACAAGGGAAACCCACATGACCTGAAAGTGTTGCTGTGCAATACCAGGTCAATGATGAATAAAACCACTGCCATCCACGACCTGATTGTGGATGGAGGCTTGGACCTGGCATGTGTGACAGAGACCTGGTTGGATGAAGCGGATGGGCCTGTCCTTGCCGCTGCATGTCCACCAGGTTTCTCTTACGCACAGCAACCCAGGCCTTGTGGGCGGGGAGGGGGGATTGCAGTGATTTTTAGGAAGTCATTAGTTTGCACCGGGTGTCCTATTGGAAAGACCCAGTTCTCTGAGTGCATGTTCTGGAAGTTGGGCAATAGGGGCAGTACAGGATTCCTATTGGTGTACCGACCTCCTCGCTGCACCAAGGATTCCCTGCCCGAGCTGCTTCAGGTCGTGGCAGATGTCCTCGTGGAGACACCTAGTTTGGTTGTCGTAGGGGATTTTAACATCCATGCCGACACGACCTTACAAGGGGCCGCTCGGGACTTCGTGGAAAGCATGGCCTCCATGGGGCTGTCCCTGAATAAGTCTGGCCCAACTCATAGCCACGGGCATGCCTTAGACCTGGTGTTCACTGTTGGTTTCTGCTCTCTTCACTGTGCAGCGAAGTGCTTGTCACAAGACAATGTTTACATTCCACAGTCAGAGCACTGTTGGGTTTTCCCACGGGAATGGGAAGCTGGATGTGACGTACACTGGTTTCCTGTTTTTCACTGTCTCTCTCGGTGTTCGTTATTCCGAGGAGAAGGACGGTTGCTTCTCTGCTCCCGCAGAGGCAAGATGCATGTTTGTAATTTCTCCACTTTGAACTGAAAATAAAGCAACTTTAAGCATGTGGCACGTACTGCTCATCATTCCGTTGTGCAAAGGACTCTGCAATTACAACATTTTGGTTCCGGGCCCAGAAAGACATAAATCAAACTGAAGAATGAAGACTCCAGAAGCCGAGTCGGAATGCCGGCAGAGGAACAGAGAAACGGATCGCGTTATCTGCTCTGCGCGTCAAGTTTGATTGATGAAGGTATGTGCTCATGCTCCGGGCAGCCTGCCAGCTTCTAATTTATGGCTTTATGGCTGGACTTTGTACTTTTAAAGCCGTTTTGCCGCGATACAGGCAAAGGCACAAGCTCACAGGCTTGGAGGCTGAGAAAGCGAAAGTGCTTTTTACAAGTGCTTTTGGAAGCAGCTGTACTGTGACGCAGCTTGATTAAAGCAGCAATGATGGCTGAAGCAAAGCTGGTTGATGCTTTTGGGATTCCTAAGCTCAATAAGAAAAATTATACGGAGTGGGTACTTTATGCAGAGGCTGTTCTGCGGAAAGAAGGTCTGTTTAATGTTATTACAGACAACCCCCCAGCTCCAATTACAGCTGAATGGGCTACTAAGGATTCCAAAGCACGGGGAACGCTTACATTGATAGTATCCCCAGAAGAGCTCTGTCTGTTGCGTGGCAAGACCACAGCCAGAGAAATTTGGAACACTTTAAGAGAGGCTCACTTGAGGACAGAAGCTGGTTCCTCAATGTACTATTATGCCAAGCTGCATGGCATGGCTCTTGCTGAAGGTGGAGATGTGCGTAAACATCTGAGATGCAGAATCTGAGACACGAGTTGCAACAGAGAGGACTCAACTTTCCAGAGGCTGTGTATTCCTTCATGATACTACATTCTTTGGGTCCAAGTTGGGAGTCCGTTGCCACTCAGATTGCTGTTCAACCAACTGCTCAGCTCACAGTAGCCTATGTTACTGCCGTGATCCAGAATGAAGCAGATCGCCGGGGTGCTAGCTGCATGGGTATGGGGGAGTCTTCACAGACGTCATCCCAGAGTGCAGTGGAACCACCAGAGGGCGCCAAAGCTTTGAAGGCAGAGAAATGCTACTCGTGTGGACATCTAGGCCATATGAAGAGGGAATGCAGATATCCCAAGGCCAAGACAGAGCAGCGCAGCGGAAGCTCATCGCGTGGAAAAGGCCAAAGCAAAGGCAAAGGTCCGGTGTCCAGGACAACGCAGCACAAGGCAATGGTCTCACGCTTCACTCCAAACGTCGCAAAGGTCCAGAAGACGTCTAGATCTTTCTTCGTTGTTGATTCAGCAGCTACCCACCACATGTGCAACGATAAGCGACTGTTCGTGTCTTTTACACCGCAGGAAGGTGCGATTCACCAGGCGGATGACCACACGATCCCCAGTCAAGGCTACGGAACTGTTGTTCTTCACAGTTTGGACTTATCGATACAGGATGTACTTTATGTTCCGGATGCCACACACAATCTTCTAAGTGTGATGCAGCTGAATGAACGGAACATTGACGTTTCCTTCAAGAACAAGAAATGCACCATCACAAAGAAAGACGATTATGTATTGCATGCTGAATGTGTTGATCGTTTGTTTGTTTTGTATTATGATGATGTTGTGCAGAATGATACTTGTTGCATTGCAGGTTCTAACAAAAGTTTGCATGCAGGATGTATTCATGATTTTCACAGGAAATTTGGTCATTTGCATTTTGAGGCAGTATCTAAAATGCCTGCCTTGGTTGAAGGTATGACTATTAAACCCTGCAGGTACCACATGAAGTGCAAAGCATGCGCAGCAAACAAGGTGAAAATGGCTGCAAAAGGTAAGGTGTCTAGTAGGCAAGCTACGGAACCATACCAGGTTGTTCATGCTGATTTAGTTGGTCCACTATCGCCCTCTTTGGGTGGAAATAGGTTCTTCATGGTTCTCATTGATGCATTTTCCAGGTATATTTATGTGTATAATCTCAAGCAGAAATCAGAGGCTTTTCCAAGGTTCAAGGAATTCTGTGCTTGGTTGGAAAATGTGCATGGTAAGAAGATAAAAATTCTTTTCACAGATCGCGGGGGAGAATTCACTTCTCAGCAGTTTGAAGCTTTTCTGACTGAGAAAGGAATTCAACACGATTTGTCCAGTCCTCGCTCGCCATGGCAGAATGGGCTTTGCGAAAGGGCAAATCAAACATTGCTTCAAGGGTTAAAAACCTTGCTGCATGATGCCAATCTTCCAGAGAGTTATTGGGCCGAATCTCTCTCATGTTTTATTTACAGTTACAATCGCAGGTTATCTTCAGCGATTGGTTGTACCCCCTATGAGAAGATGTTTGGCAAGAAACCGTACATCAAACACATGAAAATTTTTGGTTCTGACATGTGGATTCATTCACCACAAAGCTCCAAGTTAGGCAAACGTGGATTGCATGGTATTTTTCTAGGTTATCAGAAAGGTTCTTACAGAATAATGATGACTGACTCTAAGACAATTAAGCTCACAAGAAGTGTTGAGTACAATGCCAAGTGGGGGGAGAATGTGGGAATTTTCCAATGTTATCCTGATGACAGTGATGAGACTGAGGATAAACAACAACAACCCACACCCACTGATGAAGGTTCTGATTCTGAGTCTGAAACTGAATCGGATGATTCAGAGGATTTCAAGAGTGCGAAAGCCTCTATGCGACCCTCTGAAAGCTCTGATCAGGAATTGGAAGAACCATTGTTCACAATAGGTCACTTTTCTCCTAAGAAGGAAGAGGAGAGTGTTGAAGACCAAAAGCTGATTCGCAGGTCACAAAGAGCCACAAAAGGCAGACCTCCAAAGAGATTTGCTGATGAATTTGCTAAGACAGCAGTAGCAGCTGTTAAAAGCTCCAAGAAGGTATTTGAACCTTCAAGTTTCAAAGAAATCCAGGATTTGGATTCTAAGGAAGCTGAGCCATGGTTAAATGCCATGAAGGCTGAGCTTGATTCCTTAGAAAGGAACAAAACTTGGGAGCTAGTTCCAGTAGTTCCAGGAATGAAACTGCTTGGAAGCAAATGGGTCTTCAAAGCGAAGACTGATCAAAATGGCAAGATAGTCAGACACAAAGCCAGATTGGTAGCCAGAGGTTTTGCACAGGTACCAGGTGAAGACTATCACGAGACCTACTCACCCACTGTGAGATATGAGAGCATTAGGCTTATGCTCAAGCTAGCTGCAGAGGAAAATCTACACATTAGTCACTATCACGTGAATACAGCGTTTTTGTACGGATCTCTAGGTGAATCACTTTATATGCTTCCACCTGATGGCGTACAGGTAAAACAGGGATTTGTTTGTGCTCTAAAGAAGTCCCTTTATGGTCTCAAACAAAGTGCACGGTGTTGGCACACAAAACTCACTGAAGCATTGTTTTCTCTAGGTTTTCAGCAAGGGAAAGCTGATCCATGTGTATTTGTCAAAGAGGAGGGGCAAAAGAAGCTGTATTGTTTGTTTTATGTTGATGATATTTTATTCTTTTGGAAAGATGTCACAATGTATAATAACGCCCTAGCTCAACTGAAAGAGCACTTTGACATGAAAGATCTTGGTGAGGTAAACAACTACCTATCTCTGGAAATAGAGAAAGATCAAAGTGGAAACATTCTAGTACACCAGTCACGGAAAATTGCTGATGTGTTAAGCAAACTAAACCTGATGGATGCTAACCCTGTAGACACACCGATGACAACAGGTTATCAGGTAGAAGACACTGAAGAAGCATTTTCTGACACTACACTGTACAGAAGTGTGCTAGGCAAGCTAAACTTCATTGCCAGATGTTCAAGACCTGATATTGCTGTTAGCTGTAATTTGCTAAGCAGACAAGTTAACAATCCTACTGTTAAGGATTGGAAAGCTCTGAAACGCATAGCACGCTATTTGAAAGGCACTATGCATTACAGACTGAGATTTAACAATCAGAAGTCTGGTGGTCTTGAGATTTTTGCAGATGCAAGTTTTGGAAGTGACACCACAGACAGGAAAAGTACGTCTGGAGTTTGCTACATGTACAATCAGGGTCTATTTGATTGGTCATGCAAGAAGCAAACAACAATTAGCTTAAGTACTTGTGAAGTTGAACTGAATGCACTGTCTTATTCACTTAAGGATTGTGAATGGTTGTTACAATTGTGCAAAGACATGAAAATTCCTGTCAAATGTCCAATCCAGGTTTACCAGGACAACAAAGCATGTTTGGCTTTGCTGAATTCGGAAGGTTGTAAGCAAAGCACGAAGCACTTGCAATTGAAGGTGCAACATGCTAGGGAACATATTCAGAAGGGACTCGTAACGGTGTCCTATATGCCAGGTAAAGAAATTCCTGCTGATGTATTGTCCAAGATTGTATCAAGGGATCAACACTGTACCTATGTACAGAAGTTGGGTTTGTACTGATATTGTACGAACACGCTGCCCAGTGATGTTCACAGAAAGGGGGAGGATGTTGGTTTCTGCTCTCTTCACTGTGCAGCGAAGTGCTTGTCACAAGACAATGTTTACATTCCACAGTCAGAGCACTGTTGGGTTTTCCCACGGGAATGGGAAGCTGGATGTGACGTACACTGGTTTCCTGTTTTTCACTGTCTCTCTCGGTGTTCGTTATTCCGAGGAGAAGGACGGTTGCTTCTCTGCTCCCGCAGAGGCAAGATGCATGTTTGTAATTTCTCCACTTTGAACTGAAAATAAAGCAACTTTAAGCATGTGGCACGTACTGCTCATCATTCCGTTGTGCAAAGGACTCTGCAATTACAACTACACCTCTATGGATGTTGGTGATCTGACATTAAGTAAAAGCGAAACCAAAGAAGTGCCATGGTCAGATCACTTCCTGGTGCAACTGGACTTCTCCACGACCCTTCCCCTCTGCAGGGAGGTGGGACCGATTCGGATGGTCCGCCCCCGCCACTTAATGGATCCAAATGGTTTCCAGAGAGCGGTAGGGGATGTTTTATCTCATGTTGATGGCCTTTCAGC